>NW_027660653.1:0-4000 GCF_963280865.1 Gymnoscopelus braueri | reverse complement strand
TCATGTTTCACTAGGTGGCGCTATGGGCTCCATGTTCCGCAGTGAGGAGGTGTGTCTGGTGCAGCTCTTCCTCCAGTCTGGCTCCGCCTACAACTGTGTCAGTGAGCTGGGAGAACTGGGCCTGGTGGAGTTCAGAGACGTGAGTAGAACTGTGTTAGACTGGGCCTTTACTGGGAGAACTGGGCCTGGTGGAGTTCAGAGACGTGAGTCATGTGACTCTTTTTGAAATCCTAGTTCCTCGTGTGTGTGTGTGTGTGTGTGTGTGTGTGTGTGTGTGTGTGTGTGTGTGTGTGTGTGTGTACAGAGGACAACTATAGTCCACATATATATATATAGTTCAGACGTAGTCATAGTGTGTAAATACAATATCTAGTTTTTATCTCTTTAATTACACTTCATAGGACGTGACACTGAAGAGGCTGAATAGACCAAATGTTTGTCATTATTATAGAGTATATAATCATTCATTATAGAGTATATAATCATTCATTATAGAGTATATAATCATTCATTATAGAGTATATAATCATTCATTATAGAGTATATAATCATTCATTATAGAGTATATAATCATAATGTTTGTCATTATGAGGAATATGGAACAATATGGAGACACACAGAGTTAAGTTAGTTCTTAAAGGGATAGTTCACCCCGTCTCCATGGGGTGACTAATCCATAGAAAACTATCCGTTAAAGACTTTAAATGAATTGTAGCATCTCTTCATCTCTTCCTTTTCTGGTGCAAAGATTTGGCAAGAAATTGCCGATCTACAAGCTCAGCTATTTTTCCCAAAGAGGATTTGGTGTAGAGGGTAAAAAGTACGTTAATGATAGAGGTTCATTACTGTAATGTTTTATAGTTACCACTTACCGGTATATGATGTTCTTTCTTGTGATTGGTTGAATCAGTTGAATCCAAACGTCAACGCCTTCCAGAGGAAGTTTGTCGGGGAGGTGAGACGATGTGAGGAGCTGGAGAAAACTCTCAGTGAGTACTTTTACTTTAATACTTATGAATATTTCTACTTTAATATTTTGAAGTATTTCTACCAAGGTTGTCACGATACTCGTTACGTATC
The DNA here is from genome assembly GCF_963280865.1 of Gymnoscopelus braueri. Lineage (NCBI taxonomy): Eukaryota > Metazoa > Chordata > Actinopteri > Myctophiformes > Myctophidae > Gymnoscopelus > Gymnoscopelus braueri. The sequence goes on along the minus strand of NW_027660653.1, from coordinate 2,920 downwards.
GAAATCGAACCGAAAATGATGTTCGATACAGTGTATCGAAATCAAAAGCTGTATCGCGATTCAAGGGTTAATAAAAAAAAGACTCCCGCGCGGCGCATGCACACATCCGATTGCACCTCCGGGTGAAGCCATGCTCGAGGAGCTGTTGTGTTTTTCAGGGCGAGGCGTTGTGAGCTTGTAGATCTGCTATTTTTGGCTAAAGTTCACCTCAGGAAAGGTATGGGGTTAAGGTAAAAAAAAATCATATCACACAAAGATTTGTCGGACCCCCTGTAGTAACTCTGAGGACCCCCTGTTGAAGACCCCTGGTTTAGCTTATTCACATTTCTTGTTTGTTAAAGCTCTTACCTGTTCATACAATGTGAACATACTTTAAGATGTTTAAGAACATGTAGCCAAATAACAGTTAAGATAAAGGATAATTCCTTTTAACAGGACGTTCATGAAAGTCCTTGCGGGCTTGTTTCCAATGAGAACCTGTGAGCAATTAGGGGTTAAGAGTCTTGCTCAGGGACAATTAGGGGTTAAGAGTCTTGCTCAGGGACAATTAGGGGTTAAGAGTCTTGCTCAGGGACAATTAGGGGTTAAGAGTCTTGCTCAGGGACAATTAGGGGTTAAGAGTCTTGCTCAGGGACAAATTTCATTTCATCGACACATATGCTGGCCTGGCCTGGGATCGTACCTGGGGCAACCAGGGCCTCTGGCTCCCTAGGCGGGCTCACTAACCACTCAGCTATAGGCGGGCTCCAGGGTCCCCACGGTCATGAAATTCCTGGAAATATTTTGAAATAAAAATTAAAAAAATCCAGTACTGGAAAAGGTTTGGAATTGATCAAAGGTCCTGGAATTTATCAAGGGTCCTGGAAAAATATTTGGCTATTGATTTTTTTTAATACAAAACATTTTCATAAACATGTATAACATTACACAAAATATGTAACATAAGTAGTTTTTCGCCGAACGGGCTGTGTAACACCCCATCCGCACTGCCAGCGATGCGACGTGATGCGACGTGACGCGAAGCGAGCGGGCGATGAAATCTCATTAAAATACATGTTTTTGAATGAGACCGTCCTGACGGGTGCATTTCTCCTTTCCGACATGTCGCCTTTCCGACGTTGACGAACCCTATACCTAACCCTAACCCTAACCATAACCGCACGCGGAAGCCACTAGTCGGAGTGGTGAGATGTCGGAATGGAAGGAGCACCCCCGTCCTGACCTACCGCGAGCGACAACGAACCGTGCAACGACGTCGTCCACCCCTCCTATTTTCGCTCGCATGGTCACTATGCCCTAATTTTGCACGAAATGTTGAATGAAATTGTACTATTTTATATTCTATGCTTTATTTTTGCTACACTGCCTATCTTTGGGCATTGTACATAGGAGTAAGAGACACATTATTGCGCTTAATGATTGTTTTATAGGCCTGGAAATTGGGCTAAATATTCTGGAAAAGTTTTGGAAATTCATTGCTAAAAATGTGTGGGGACCCTGGGGCTCACTAACCACTCAGCTATGGGCGGGCTCACTAACCACTCAGCTATGGGCGGGCTCACTAACCACTCAGCTATGGGCGGGCTCACTAACCACTCAGCTATGGGCGGGCTCACTAACCACTCAGCTATGGCCGCCCCTAGTTGTCTTTGGATCCTTTTTTCATGTTCAACTTTGTATTTAGATTTTATTTAGTTCTAGAGCTTCACAAGAATGTTGTCGTTAACTCATCTTAAATAAGAATCTGAAAATGACAGTTGTTGTAACTAAGGGCATAAAACCCTTTTTGTTATTCTCATTCTCATTTGATATTTTTCAAATAAAAGGGACTTATTGAGAAACATGTTTTTTTTTTTACAAATCAAGGCAATAGCCTAAATTAATAATCATAATGCTGAAAAAAGGATGTTTTAAAAATATATATCGTATCGAAAATCGAATCGAATCGTGGATTCGGCGTATCGTGACACCCCTAATTTCTACTTCCTTTAAGAATAGCATAGAAGAATAGACTTTATTTGCCATTTGCACGAGGTCATAGGTCATAGGACATTTTGGAGCTCAGCTCACAGGGTCAGCATTTAAAAAAAATACAGACAAGACAAAGAAAACCTACAATCTACAATCCTACCATACTCTAAAAACAGTGCAATTCATTGAATAAAACAGCGGGTGAAATGAGTTTTTCAAGCTCCATAAATGTAGTTATTTCCATAAGAGAAAGGGAAGAAGAATGTTTAAAAAATATTCTTTTTTTTCAATACTTCCTTGAAAAAAGCAGATCTACCACAAGGCGTTGTGAGCTTGTAGATCGACATAGCTGATGTACGTATATAGAGGGTTAAAGGAGAACCACTGATATCTAAAACATATTCTACATTCAATAAATCTCTTCTCTACTTTCCTGGTTATTTATTTATCATCAGTAGGCCTATGAGTAAACTCTGACTATAAACTGTGTGTGTGTGTGTGTGTGTGTGTGTGTGTGTGTGTGTGTGTGTGTGTGTGTGTGTGTGTGTGTGTGTGTGTGTGTGTGTGTGTGTGTGTGTGTGTGTGTGTGTGTGTGTGTGTGTGTGTGTGTGTGTGTGTGTGTGTGTGTGTGTTTCCAGCGTTCCTGGAACAGGAAATCAAGCGCTCGTTGTCCCCGCCCCTGCGGGGACCCCTCCCGGCCCCCTGCCCCATCCCCGCTTCCCCCCAACCCCGAGAGCTGATCACCATAGAAGAAGAGAGCGAGAAGCTGGCCAGACAACTGAGAGAGGTGAGCTATAATAATAATTATGATATGTAGGTGTACACAAAGATGATTGTAAACTCACCATGGTGACAACTGATGATGTGTTTAAAAAATTGAGCGCCCGACAACGACTCAACCGCCTCCATCGCTCCAATCATCGCCCACATAATAAACCTCTTCATCGCC
>NW_027660654.1:0-11475 GCF_963280865.1 Gymnoscopelus braueri | reverse complement strand
TGTCTCCTCGAAACCGAAACCAGTGAAAGCAGCCGATCTACAAGCTCACAAAACGTTGCTATCTGAAAAGTTGTGAGATTGTAGATCGGCTATTTTCACAATGAAGTACGTCATACATTGAAAAAACATACTCTCAAATAAGCATTTCATGTTATCTTTACCGTTTGCACATGTATTCATTGATACAGTCATGTTTTTTGCAATTTAACTTAAATGAGTCTGCATCATGTGAGGCTTGAACTGGCAACCTTCAGGTTGTGAGGCACGCGTTTAAGGGAGAAGCCATTGGACCAACAGACAAAAACCTGTGAAAAAGGAGATCGCTCAGATTATACAGTTTCACGCAAATAGCTGGAAAATCCTGGGTTTAAGTGTTTTTCAAACTGCTCAAAATTGCGGACAATCTAAGGGCGGAGCTTACTGGTCAACGTGATACATGTGTTCCTCATGAGTCAAGGCACATGTGTAAGCAGGTTTAATGGCTGTCGGCCAAACGAGACATGACTTTTGCCTGGTTAAAGTTTGCATTTTCAAAAAATCGCTATAGCGCCCCCCTTTGACCAATTGGAGTAAGATTGGTTTCAGTGATATTTGAAATGACCCTCAACATTACCGCAAAGTTTCAAAGAAATGTGAGTCTGCATGTATGTGTTAGGGGCAGATGAATAATTGTCATAAAACTGCAATATTCATTGGCTCATTAAAGCTTCATTTTTTCACTTATGGAAAATCTTTTGCACATGTTTTTCGGCATAGGTTCAAAGTTCATGTGTAAAACGTTTCGTGCAGATTACTAAAAAATCCCAGGAGGAGATAGGTTTTAACTGTTTTTCATATTATTCAAAATGGTGGGAGATCTAAAGGTCAGAGGTCAAAAGTCAGAGTGTGAAAGTTGTTGATCATGAGTAGACGCATATGTATATTGAAGTTTCATGGCTGTAGGTCAAACAGGGCATGAGTTGTACCTGTTCAAAGTTGGCATTTTCAATTGAGTGCTATAGCGCCACCTTTTGACGAAAGATTGTGAGAATTATTTCTTGATAGTTTTTCATGACCATCTACCATATGGCCAAGTTTCGTAAAAAGCGTATGCCAAAAGTGGGAGAAGAAAAAAGAGGGGAACATTAAAACAGGTCCAGAGCTGAGAGCTCTGGCCCCGTAATAAAAAATGTCAATGACAAAAATATCAGATTGGAACATAGTGTCCGCAGAAACCATTAAACACGACCCTTGCATCCTAATTCGGGGACAAACATAGATGTGACGTGGAGGGAAAAAAGGAGCGGACCTCCAGTAGTAGCCTATAGACTAAAGTCATGGGGGACACGGGTCAACAAAGTCTATAGGGTTTAAGTGGTTAAACGTTTCACATTGGTAATGCAGACACTGACAGAATCATTTCCCATATATGCGCCCGCACACGCGCACACACACACACACACAGAGGCAGAACATTATGTACACTGGCATGCATACACACGACACACAGACACAGAGGGTAGTGTGTGTTCACACCGTCCCTCATGTCATGAAGACATATCGCTGCCTAGAGCGCTTCTTCTGCTGAAAATGAAAAAAGTAACTTCCTCCCACCCTCTGCAGCGGTACGGGCCACATCACAGCTAGGGTTGGGATTAGTGATGCATGATGTTATCGGTAGCATATCGATATCGGACGATATTTCATTCAAAATGCAATATCGGTATCGAAATGATGTCAAAATAATTCTGATATTTTTTCACCGATATTGACCGATATCTTTTCACCGATATTGACCGATATTTCACCGATATTCACACAATAATAATGTGACCGTTAATGGCTTTGAAATAATTCAGCAATGAGCTCAATATAAATATAATAATAATGTAATACATCGGTATCGGACGATTTGACCCTGCATATTATTGGAGATCGGCCAAAATTTCAATATCGTGCATCTCTAGTTGGGATCCTTTAGTATTTTAACGATTCCGATTCCTTAACGACTCATTGTGAGCTTGTAGATCAGCTATTTTCGGCATGTGACACCGGGGCACAACTAAGTATAAATCTGGCATAATTCTAACCCAACCCCTACAGCTAACCTCTAAATGCCTAACCCCAACCTCAATACATTTCCCTTGTGAGGAAAAGGAAAAATGTCCTCAAAATGTCTATTTCTCAAATTCTACTATACTTGTGGAGACATCTGACTAGGGATGGGACGATATGAAAATGTCATGTCACGATTATTGTGACCAAAATAATTGGGATTTACGATATTATCGCAATAATCAAAATATGCTTAAAAGTCTTAAAATGCCACTTTTGTTAACCACTTGAACCCCTGCATCCATAGTATGGGGTGGAACACTTCACTCTCAAAGAGATTTAGAGAGTGAAAAAAAGACTGTATCAAGTACGTTAGTTACAGGTGCGTTTTACCAATTCTAGAGGGTTTAAGTAGTAAATGGATATGCAGCTCGGCAAAGGTGAATTGATCCCAGTGTATGACGGAGGACAATTTCACGATGAATTAAAATCTCTGCGATACGATTATTATGAGCGTTTTTTATCACGACAAGCGATAATAACGATTATCGTTTATCCCTACATCTGACCTTTACAAGTAATAATAGTCCATACACACACACACACACACACACATCCTACCTGAAGAAGCCCTTGCAGCCTTCACAGGTCATGGCGTTGAAGTGAAACCCGGTGGCTTTGTCTCCACAGACGCCGCAGATCCGCGGGGCGTTGCGGTCGAACTCATCCACCATGGAGGTGGTTACTGTCATGGCCTCCATCACTGCAACACACAGAGTGCACGGTTTCCTTTAGTAATGGACACAAGTTATGACTCCATGAACGTCAGTGTTTGTTTCAGCGTGTGTCTTGTAGCTCTGTGTGTGTGGGAGTGTGGGCGAGTGTGTGTGTGTGTGCGTGTGTGTGAGCTCATGGCATTGACGTCTCTTGCTTTATACACACAGGTGTCAGGAATCAGGTTATTAGCATATTTAGCGAAAGGCATCGACAGGAACGCTCTGCGTTGACAGGCCCAGTGATTAAAGCAAGCAATCACGCACGCATGTACACATGCACACGCACGCACGCGCACACACACACACAGGTGCATGCATACAAATGCAAGCATGTGGGGACACACACACTACTGAGACAAGGCTTTGAAAAAGCATTATAAACATCCGTGAGTTGCATGACTGACAGAAATGATGACTGAATGAGGGTATTTGCCAAAGGCTGGAAACTGACCAATGTGCACACACGCACGTACGCCGACACACACGCATGCACACGCACTCACACACACACACACACACACACACACACACACCATCTGGCAGTCCCTATGAAATAAACAGCAGGATAGTAACACACACCACGGGACAGTGAGGACTAATTCATTTCAACGATGTAAACTCAACACTGTGGACTAATGAAAGGTCAAACAAGGAGATAGGACAGGAAGACAGACACCCGGAGTAGGAAACGACAGAGAGAGAGAGAGAGAGGGAGGAAAAGTAAAGGAAAGAAGAGAAGCGAATGAGAGAAAAAACGAAAGAAAGAAATACAGGAAAGAGAAGAGAGAAAGGTGATGATGGATATGTTCACGTAGGGAACTCACTACATTCCAGGTTGTTGTTGATGTGGTGAAAAAAATCAAAATCCAGAGACCATGTAGAAACCCATACAGGTCCTATATCACACTCCCACATAATTAACCTGAAAATAAGACCTGAAGCCGATTTCTACAAAATGTCTTCTAAATCCTAACAGTTTTCTGAAAAACCTATGTTTCTATATCAGTGATGCTCAAAATTGTTCATCTCAAGGACCCCCAAAATGATATGTATTTGGCCGCGGACCCCCATCTCAAAATATGTTGTTCCAGGGACCCCCAGAAGCAAAGATTTGAGTTAAAAATGTTCGCTTTAAAAGAATATAAATATATTAATTTGCACACATTTTCTCGATTTCTCAAAAATAGCAGATCTACAAGCTCGTAGCGCGGCACTCGGTGCCGCGCTATGAGCTCGTATATCTGCAATTTTTTAATAGCCAAAGTGTAAAATAATGCTTTTTAGCTCAAATGAAAAAGTGACACAGATGCTTCTTCAGGCCTTAATGGGTTAACCACTTGAACCGTGTATACTTAGTTGACCGGAGTCCCCCAGGGGTCTATAGTAGGCCCTGTGCGTTCTTCCCTCTACACCAAATGCCTCTCCGCTTGGCATTCAGCATCAAGGGTTGGATGGTACTGTAGGTCCCTGCGACACACTGACGTCATTAACGCCAAGCCTACTAAATACCTTTGCTGAAAATATGCGTTCTACAAGCTCACGAGGTTACGTTGTGGGCTTGTAGATCGCCTACATTCGCTGAATGTTCACCCCCCCCCCAGAATAGGGCGGTTCAGGTGGTTAAATGAACACTAGGGGTTTTGCTACTGTGTGTAGGGTAATGTATCAACAATAATGTATATCTTTCATCTTTACATAAAGCATCCTGCCTGTGCATGCGTCTCAGACTTTGTGCATATGCAGAGAGAGAGAGAGGGAGAGAGAGAGAGAGAGAGAGAGAGAGAGAGAGAGAGAGAGAGAGAGAGAGAGAGATGGCGGGGGGAAGAGTCAGAGAGACACTTGCTTTGGCAATGTAAACGAATGTCTTCTCATGCCAATAAAGCTCAGTTGAATTGAATCATACTGAATTGAATTGAGAGAGAAGACAAGAGAGAGAGAGAGATAGGAGAGCGAGAGAGGAGAGCGAGAGAGGAGAGCGAGTGAGCGAGCGAGCGAGCGAGCGTGTGTGCGTGCTAGGGCATTCACAGAATAGTCGAATATTCGAATATTCGACTATCAAACCACTATTCGATTATTCGAAAAAATAAAAATAAAAATTTTTTATTTTTATTTTAATTTTTTTTAAGATTTTTTATTTTTTTGTGTCTTTTCTAGACCAGACACGCAGCTGTGAGCTCTGGTGTGACGTCAACTCGCATTCCTTGAGTCAAGTCATCAATGCCATTGAAAAAAATATATATATATATATATATTTTTTTAATTTATTTTTATTTATTTTTTATAATCAAACCGAATAATCGACTATTCGAATACTTTTGGGTCGAATAATTCGAATACCATAAATCACTATTCGTTAATGCCCTAGTGCGTGCGTGATGTTACAATACACTTTTCAATACAATACAATACAAGTTTCATGATAAATGTAATTCATGGGGGGAGGGAGTAATAGCGGGGGATCATTTCTTAATCCCTCAGACTTCAGGGGGCATTTCAGGACATCTTGGGGGGGGGGGGGGGCATATTTGCCCCATTGCCCCTTGGCTGTTCGTGATGCTGCGTGGGGGGTGGGGGTCGGGGGGGCAAGTTGGAGTCACAGAAGGACAGCTGCTCTTTCGGGGGGAAACACAAGACATGAAGTGGAATAGATGTTCATAGTGGAGGAGAAAGCAGGTGAGTGCAGAGAAAGTGCACAAAGGTGGAAGAAAGCAGAGAGAGAGAGAGAGAGAGAGAGCGACAGAGTGAAAGGACAGGGGCATCATGGGAAATTAACATCAACACAAGGAATGTTGATGTTAAAACTAACAAACGTAAAAGTTAAACTGGACAAGCTACAGGTGGATGGCCTGATCAAAAATATCAGCCATTATTTGACCTTTGCAATGACATCGGTATCGGCAATTAAGCAGCCGATATTTGACAATTTGGCTAATGTTTGACCAGTTTTTATAGTATAGTTTGTTGATCACTTTTGATGCAGTAATGGTCTTTTTTCATTTCATTTCATTATTATAATTTTTGGGCGGTGAAACCGCCCCTATAAGTGAGATTTGGAAAAATGTACAAATATCTTGGGCAGTGAAACCGGCCCTAAAAGTGAGGTTTGGAAATTTGTACAATTATCCTGCGCTGTGATTGGCCAATCACAATCTATTCAGGACTGTGATTGGCCAGTGTCACATGACACATGTGCATAGCCCTATATAAGCAACCATAACTTTACAAAAAACATACATTTGTTTTTGTAAAGTTATGGTTTCGTCCATCATAAAGAGTGTTTCAATAAATGTATTTATCTTTTGTACATGATTGGTTGACTCCATTCAGTATTGTGATTAGCTAGCAAGACACCGCCCACTTCACACAGGGTGTGATTTTTTTAGGTATTGGAAAGGTCTTAAAAGTCCTTAAATTGTCACTTTACTGTCATCTGGGGACCCCCCAAAAATCATGTGGGGACCCCCTGAAAACCACTGCTCTATGAGACTGAGGAGCACATTCACTCACAGACTCACCTTGCCACGGCCCCCACTTTGAAAACTACTCAAAGTGGGGGAAATGTTTTCTATTTTCTTATCTTTTTATTTTTTCGCAATATGGGGCTATTTTGGGGGGTCCATGTATGAATCCCTGATCTACAGAACCGTGACAGATGTGTCTGTTAAGGATAACTGTTGTGAGACTTACTTATATTCACTCAAATATTCATATATTCAATGTTAATAGACTGAGACTTACGCAATAAGTTCACTCATATTGTACAGTATATATTTATGTATTCATTGTTGATAGAGTGTACATACAGCCTGGTTGACAGTGTGCATATTCTGCATAGTTCATATCAGTCTCATATTCACTGCTGATGTAGTCAGTGATGATAGATGTATATTCATGCATATACTTACAGATGATAGAATGAACAATTGTACTTATATTTATTGATAGAATAGAATACAGTTAACGCAGTCGGACCCAGAGCAGATGCATGTGGTCTATTTATTTGATTCGATGTTATCTTTATTCGTATTTCTCTACTCTTATCTGTACATTTCCTGTGTTTCACTCTTAGCCACTTGGACCCCACAACCCTATATCCCGGGGCAAAGAGATTTGGTGTAGAGGGAAATACTAGGATCTAGTATCAAAGCCTGGGGGACTACAGTCAACTACAGTAACGTATATGTTGTTCCCACGGGGAAGAATACACTTTGATCTTAATCTACTTTTAGGCAGGGAAATGCTGCCCCCTCTGAGAGTGTGTGTGTGTGTGTGTGTGTGTGTGTGTGTGTGTGTGTGTGTGTGTGTGTGTGTGTGTGTGTGTGTGTGTGTGTGTGTGTGTGTGTGTGTGTGTGTGTGTGTGTGTGTGTGTGTGTGCGCGTGTGTGTGTGTGCGCGTGTGTGTGTGTGTGTGTGTGTGTGTGTGTGTGTGTGTGTGTGTGTACAGTACACGCATGTTTGATGTCAATTACACAAAGTACATAAATGAAAGGTTTCATTAATGAACTCGTGGTGGTGGTGGTGGGGGGGGGGGATCAGCACAAAGCATAAAAGAGTGGGGGGATCAATCTGTAATCCCTCAGATGTCAGGGGGCATTTCAGGACATCATGGGGGACATATTTGCCCCCTGGCTGTTTGTGATGCTGCATTGTGGGGGTTAAGGGAGAGAAAGGGCGGGATGTGGAGTCAAACAAGGACGCAGAGCTGGACGGGGGTTTGGGGGGCTGAAAGGGAGGAAAAACAAGACCGAAAGTGGAGCGGAGATGGAAATAGTGGCGTAGAAAGCAGGTGAGTGTAGTGAAAGTGCAGAAGGGTGGAAGAAAGCAGAGAGAGAGAGAGAGAGAGATGGCGAGAGAGAGAAAGAGAGAGAAACATGCTCGGACTCCATTAGCTCTCATTAAGGCTCGGCTAGTTGAAGCTTCTGCGTCGGTTCCCAGGAAAAGACACACACACGCACGCACACACACACACACACACACACACACACACACACACACACACACACACACACACACACACACACACACACACACACACACACACACACACACACACACACACACACACACACACAGAGAGAGATGAGACATCAGCGCCATTACCCAGAAAACACAACACAGGCAAGCAGGAGTTCGGAGGGACAATAAAAGTCATGTTTCGAGTGTACATATATAAGTATAGCCATTAGGCGACTGTAGAAAAATACACACAGAACAGCAGACTCAAATCTACAAAACACTCATTCACTCAGACATAGAAAGAAAGAATAGCTCATAGGAATATAATTTCTACCAAGTAATCCTTTTCTAAGAACAACCTGAAAATAATTCCAAGTAGGGAATGTCAATTATTTCAAGGTCATGGCTCCCGAATTTGCACCGAAATTCTTTAAGCTCAGAATCCTGGAGTTTGCATTGTATCCCCCCCCCCCCCCCTTCTTTTTCTCCCAATGTAGTCGAAAAAGCCAATTCGCAATTTTTCCCACACACTTGCGTAGTCTTCTCACTGCTGACCCCTACTGGTTGGTCTTTGGACTGGTGGTAGGTCCTAGGGATGTATGTATACCCATTGAAACCGGGAAAGCATCTGTGTCATTTTAGATTTTAGCGTTGGCTATTCAAAAATAGCAGATATACAAGCTCACAGCGCGTCGCTTCGTGCCGCGCTGCGAGCTTGTACATCTGCTATTTTTTTTGAACATTTTTGAAAAATCTTGAAAAGTGTGAAAACTACTGATTTAGAAGGCATTTGTAGGATCGGCCACAGGTCTTAACCCTGGAACGCATCTGTGTCACTTTAGATTTCTTTGGCTATTCAAAAATAGCAGATCTACAAGCTCATAGCGCGGCACCGAGTGCAGCGCTATGAGCTTGTAGATCTGCTATTTTTGAAAAATCGTGATTTTTTTTTTGGGGGGGGGATTTTTTTCAAAAAACTGTTAGGATTTAGAAAACATTTTTAAGAATCGCCTCAGGGTCTTAATGGGTTAAAGTGTTAACACCATGTGTGACCTGCCACTTCTTTTCACCTGCCATTGTTGAGGAGCTTCACCGAAAGGATGTATTACTCACAGGTCAACACCCCCTGCCGACAGGTGTCCTGACCAACCTGTGGGAGTCAGTTGGATGCAGTGACAGAGATCACCCTCCACGCCCAGCTTCCTTCCTGCCAAATCGGCCTATTGTGTTCGCTGGACCACCCGGCCAAGCCAGATGTACCTCCAGAGGATTCAAACCCTTAGTCGAGGCTCTAGCACTAATCTAATGCCTAAACACAACCATTTTAACGTTAAACCTGAACCTAGATAGGCTCCACTCAGCTATGTCAGCTGTCTTGCAATGAATTGTTAAGAAGCCACTACCTTATTTCCATCATTTGATGTGAAAAGTTCAATCTCAAGTTATCGCAAATATTCTTCTTTCAAAGGAAAATCATTTACCAAAAATAATTCCCTGTCCATCAGTTCCTTCTGTGTTCAGTGAATAAAGACATATTAAACATGTAGCTCCAAGTTAGTTGACAGTTGAAAGTTGACAGAAAATATGTGAATATGGAATGAAGAATATCAAAAGGTTCTGCATATTTTTCGAGAACACTTAAAGTCACATCAAAATCTAAGTAAAATGTACTATTTTAAAGGGCTCTATGTGTAAAGTAGAACTGGTGATTGCAGGGTGCTGTGTGACATGTACGCATGCTTGCACGCACGCACACACACCATTTATTCATGGTGTGTTCCAACTTGTGTGTTTTACAGCAAAACAAACTGCTCCTCGTTAATAGTGATGATTAACTGGCACCCATGAGATAGGCTAGTATACACTCAGGGCCTGAATTTCAACACAGGATTGCGGGAATCGTGAATATTTTCATCCCGTCTTCCCGTGGCACGCCCGCTCTCCCACCCTCCTCTGAGCCCCCCCCTCTGCTTTAGCGCGCTCTCGCTAGCATATCGGGTTTCAATGTGAACTGCGTTGCAAATATGGACTGCTGGCTGAAACGTATCAACATCCTCTAAAGGGGGAACCCGCTCCAAAAATACACCCGACTCCAAAAACATTAACGCAAAGGATCAGTTATGTCAATAATAACATTGTTAATCCTCCGGATCCTGATGCCTGATTCATACTTCGTGGTGACAAGAGCATAAATTAGGCTTTAGACGGATGAAAATGAATGTAACTGGTGCAAATGAAAGCAATCTTCCACATCATAACACAGATGACAATAACGTTACTAAGGTGAAGCAGCAGCCAAAACACAAGTTTTAAAGACAAGAGCCAAGAGGGAGCGACCATTACGAAAGAATAAAAGACGCTGACAGTAGAAGGAGAAAGAGACACAAAACTACAGAATAGAGCAGAGTGACATACATACAATCTGAGGTAAGAATAAAACTGAGACCTGATGAAGACCCGCCAGGGTCGAAACGTTGTTAAACTTGAATACATTTTCTACTGGGAGCTATTACACAGTGTGCGGACTTCCCTTCCTCTTCTAATGTACGTATTTTAGTTCAGCACCTGAAATGTTTTGTTGGGATGTGCGTGCTTCCCTCTGTATCTCAGGTAAGAATAAAACAACGTAAGACCTTTAGTCATCTCACTGCTCACACGCAGTGTTGCCAGGTCTGCTTATTATTATTTTCCCCCAAGATTTTATTTGAAAATAGCAAATCTACAAGCTCACAACGCGTCGCATCGCTCAAATAAGCTGATGTATATGTTTAAAGTGCTCATGTGGCCCATAGTCACTTCTTTTGGGCTTGTTTTCCTAGACCTGGTTGCTTGTTTCTCTCACAGAATCTGGCAACACTGCTCACACGTTGTATCCCTCTCTCTCAACCCAAAGTGTATAAATCTCCCAAATGTGAAGAATATAAGGGGGGAATTCCCCCCGATTCTCCCCATTTTGATAAATACATTTCAGGCCCTCCGGTACACAGGCCACCAGGGGGCGCCGGGGAGAGGCAAATGGCTAAGAAGATCAATAAATAAATAAATAAAATCAATTCATAAGAGTATTGTGTCAGTTTAACCACATTAACGCCAGGTTGAGCCAAAAAATCTTTATAACAGCAAAAATAGCTGATCTAAAAGCCCAGAACACAACGCACTGCGACACGTTGTGAGCTTGTAGATCGGCTGTTTTTTTCTTTTTCTGTTTGTTTGTAAAGCCATTTCGCAATAGAGGGACTGCAGCCAGATAGGCTAATGGGTCTTTGGGGGTCCTTGGCAGGGGAAACACTTACTAGTAGGAGACAGTGTTAAAACAAACAACTCCTCTTTCTACCAACCTCTCTCCAACTTAACAGTATACATGATGTGTCAATCACTTATATAAAGTGTGTGCGTGAGTCCTATGAGGGAGTGCGTGCGTGCGTGTGTGTGTGTGTGTGTGTGTGTGTGTGTGTGTGTGTGTGTGTCGGAAAGGAAGTGAAAGGTTGTGACAGTCCCCGGCAGGCTGTGTACGTTGGTGAGCTCACATAAAGTAGGCTAATTCTGCTGCGGGGTCAAGCAAGGCCAGCACCGCTCACCCCAACTCCCCCCTTATGCCCAAACACCCCCGCCCCCCCCCCCCCCCCCCCAACAGCCTTGTGACTGTTGTTAGCCTCTCTCTCTCTCTCTCTCTCTCTCTCTCTCTCTCTCTCTCTCTCTCTCTCTCTCTC
>NW_027660655.1:0-3000 GCF_963280865.1 Gymnoscopelus braueri | reverse complement strand
TTAGGAGAAAAAAAACACAGTCATACATTATTATCCTCATAACGTGTTTCTATAGCAGTGGTTTTCAGGCCTTGACCCTCCCAGTATGATACATATTTGAACTGTGAACTGGGGACCCCCAAAAAGATATTTGAACTGGGGACCCCCAAAAATAATGATATTTGAACTGGGGACCCCCCACTGACAAGCACTTGGAATTATAGGAGTTGAGGCATTACATTTAGTTTGAGTCGGTTCAACAGATTCTCTGTTTTCTCGATTCCTCTGGATTTAGAGCGTCTTCTAAATGCTTCAAATGTAAATTGTAATTGTCGATACATATAGATCTTGCGTTGGGAGCTTGTAGATCAGGTATTTTGACAGCCAGCCAGCCAGCCCGCTCGCCCGGTTGATTACCATAACAACAATGGTCTTACTTTATGTATGTATTTATGTATCATTTTAGAAGTATTAAAAGGTCTTAAAAGTCCTTAAATTGTCACTTTATAAATGTGCAGATAACCTGTACAAACATACTGTATGTTGGTTTGTTTACTGTTGAAATACTATTACTATAACAACTGGCTTATTGTGTAAACATTTTTTATTTTTTTTTACCAATTTCCCAAATGCCCTGATATGACCACAGTTAAACAATGCTATAAAGATAGAAAGTAATACATGTTTTTATTTTATTTTAAAAGATGAGTATTTCTAATTATCATTACAAACTAATAGAATAACCCTTGTTGTATTAAAAAAATGTTGTCCTTTAAGGATAAAAAGATGCTTGTTTCCAACACACAACAATAAACACCCGATATAATCATATTTGAACTGGGGGACCCCCCCCCCCCCCAAAAAAAAATACATATTTGAACTGGGGACCGCCGATATAATACATATTTGAACTGGAGACTCCCCAATATAATAAATATTTGAACTGGGGACCCCCTCCAAAATAATACATTTGAACTGGGGACCCCCTCCAAAATAATATATTTGAACTGGGGACCCCCTCCAAAATAATACATTTGAACTGGGGACCCCCTCCAAAATAATACATTTGAACTGGGGACCCCCTCCAAAATAATACATTTGAACTGGGGACCCCCCTCCAAAATAATATATTTGAACTGGGGACCCCCTCCAAAATAATACATTTGAACTGGGGACCCCCTCCAAAATAATACATTTGAACTGGGGACCCCCTCCAAAATAATACATTTGAACTGGGGACCCCCTCCAAAATAATATATTTGAACTAGGGACCCCCCTCCAAAATAATACATTTGAACTGGGGACCCCCTCCAAAATAATACATTTGAACTGAACATCTATTTAACATTGAGCTGAACACAATGTTAAGCTGCTCACTGGACCTGTATCCATCTATTTAACATTGAGCTGAACACAATGTTAAGCTGCTCTCTGGACCTGTATCCATCTATTTAACATTGAGCTGAACACAATGTTAAGCTGCTCTCTGGACCTGTATTCATCTATTTAACATTGAGCTGAACACAATGTTAAGCTGCTCTCTGGACCTGTATTCATCTATTTAACATTGAGCTGAACACAATGTTAAGCTGCCCTCTGGACCTGTATCCATCTATTTAACATTGAGCTGAACACAATGTTGAGCTGCATGCTCACTGGACCTGTATCCATCTATTTAACATTGAGCTGAACACAATGACAAGCTGCCCTCTGGACCTGTATCCATCTATTTAACATTGAGCTGAACACAATGTTAAGCTGCCCTCTGGACCTGTATCTGTCTATTTAACATTGAGCTGAACACAATGTTAAGCTGCTCACTGGGCCTGTATCCATCTATTTAACATTGAGCTGAACACAATGTTAAGCTGCCCTCTGGACCTGTATTCATCTATTTAACATTGAGCTGAACACAATGTTGAGCTGCTCACTGGACCTGTATTCATCTATTTAACATTGAGCTGAACACAATGTTGAGCTGCCCACTGGACCTGTATCCATCTATTTAACGTTGAGCTGAACACAATGTTAAGCTGCCCTCTGGACCTGTATCCATCTATTTAACATTGAGCTGAACACAATGTTAAGCTGCCCTCTGGACCTGTATCCATCTATTTAACATTGAGCTGAACACAATGTTAAGCTGCCCACTGGACCTGTATTCATCTATTTAACATTGAGCTGAACACAATGTTGAGCTGCCCTCTGGACCTGTATTCATCTATTTAACATTGAGCTGAACACAATGTTAAGCTGCTCTCTGGACCTGTATCCATCTATTTAACATTGAGCTGAACACAATGTTAAGCTGCTCTCTGGACCTGTATCCATCTATTTAACATTGAGCTGAACACAATGTTAAGCTGCTCTCTGGACCTGTATCCGTCTATTTAACATTGAGCTGAACACAATGTTAAGCTGCTCTCTGGACCTGTATCCGTCTATTTAACATTGAGCTGAACACAATGTTAAGCTGCTCTCTGGACCTGTATCCGTCTATTTAACATTGAGCTGAACACAATGTTAAGCTGCTCTCTGGACCTGTATCCGTCTATTTAACATTGAGCTGAACACAATGTTAAGCTGCTCACTGGACCTGTATCCGTCTATTTAGTCCACACGTGGTAAACATGGTGAAAATATATTACTAAGGTGTAATATTACTAAGTCGATAGCTTTAAAGCACAGCTCAAGACCTATTACTTCACTCTTGCTTTTAGCAGATTCTTTGGTTGATTTTTAATTCCTCACTGTATTCCCTATTTTAATGTTGTTTTATGCCTTTGCTTTTGTTTTGTGTGAGTGGAAGAGAGAGTCACGGTAGTTAAAAGACAAGAGTCTGATAACTCCATCCGGAGGATTTAGTGAATTATCCTCTGGGGCACGTCGACACGTGGTGGACCCTCCAGGGCAGATCCTTTTGTCTATGTTTAGTCTATATATCTTGTATAACCCCGATATCATTCTCAGGGGTGTACGGTGTGTGGTTTGGATGTGATAAGTTAGCAGATCCCCTGGGCT
>NW_027660656.1:247500-312000 GCF_963280865.1 Gymnoscopelus braueri | reverse complement strand
AGGTGGGATGGTCAATATATGTATATATATTTTTTTTTTTTTCGAATCTTTAAGTTATTTGTAACTGTGATTTTTCCACTTTCCAAACATTTTAAAAAGTCGGGACTAGCACCAGACGACTCAGCGTCCTTCAATTAGTCTGGTAGGATGGTTCCCGATTTTTTAAAAACTCTTTGAAAATTTTGACTTTGAACAGCCATTTCACCCATTTCCCAGCATTTTAAAAAGTCGGGACCAGCACCATTGGACTCAGCGTCCTTCAATTAGTCAGGTGGGATGGTCAATATATGTATATATATATTTTTTTTCTCGAATCTTTAAGTTATTTGTAACTGTGATTTTTCCACTTTCCAAACATTTTAAAAAGTCGGGACTAGCACCAGACGACTCAGCGTCCTTCAATTAGTCTGGTAGGATGGTTCCCGATTTTTTTAAAACTCTTTGAAAATTTTGACTTTGAACAGCCATTTCACCCATTTCCCAGCATTTTAAAAAGTCGGGACCAGCACCATTGGACTCAGCGTCCTTCAATTAGTCAGGTGGGATGGTCAATATATATATATATTTTTTTTTCGAATCTTTAAGTTATTTGTAACTGTGATTTTTCCACTTTCCAAACATTTTAAAAAGTCGGGACTAGCACCAGACGACTCAGCGTCCTTCAATTAGTCTGGTAGGATTGTTCCCGATTTTTTAAAAACTCTTTGAAAATTTCTTTTTGAACAGCCATTTCACCCATTTCCCAGCATTTTAAAAATTCGGGACCAGCACCATTGGACTCAGCGTCCTTCAATTAGTCTGGTAGGATGGTTCCCGATTTTTAAAAAACTGTTTGAAAATTTTGACTTTGAACAGCCATTTCACCCATTTCCCAGCATTTTAAAAAGTCGGGACCAGCACCATTGGACTCAGCGTCCTTCAATTAGTCAGGTGGGATGGTCAATATATGTATATATATATATTTTTTTTCGAATCTTTAAGTTATTTGTAACTGTGATTTTTCCACTTTCCAAACATTTTAAAAAGTCGGGACTAGCACCAGACGACTCAGCGTCCTTCAATTAGTCTGGTAGGATGGTTCCCGATTTTTTAAAAACTCTTTGAAAATTTTGACTTTGAACAGCCATTTCACCCATTTCCCAGCATTTTAAAAAGTCGGGACCAGCACCATTGGACTCAGCGTCCTTCAATTAGTCAGGTGGGATGGTCAATATATGTATATATATATATTTTTTTTCGAATCTTTAAGTTATTTGTAACTGTGATTTTTCCACTTTCCAAACATTTTAAAAAGTCGGGACTAGCACCAGACGACTCAGCGTCCTTCAATTAGTCTGGTAGGATGGTTCCCGATTTTTTAAAAACTCTTTGAAAATTTTGACTTTGAACAGCCATTTCACCCATTTCCCAGCATTTTAAAAAGTCGGGACCAGCACCATTGGACTCAGCGTCCTTCAATTAGTCAGGTGGGATGGTCAATATATGTATATATATTTATTTTTTTTTCGAATCTTTAAGTTATTTGTAACTGTGATTTTTCCACTTTCCAAACATTTTAAAAAGTCGGGACTAGCACCAGACGACTCAGCGTCCTTCAATTAGTCTGGTAGGATGGTTCCCGATTTTTTAAAAACTCTTTGAAAATTTTGACTTTGAACAGCCATTTCACCCATTTCCCAGCATTTTAAAAAGTCGGGACCAGCACCATTGGACTCAGCGTCCTTCAATTAGTCAGGTGGGATGGTCAATATATGTATATATATATTTTTTTTCTCGAATCTTTAAGTTATTTGTAACTGTGATTTTTCCACTTTCCAAACATTTTAAAAAGTCGGGACTAGCACCAGACGACTCAGCGTCCTTCAATTAGTCTGGTAGGATGGTTCCCGATTTTTTTAAAACTCTTTGAAAATTTTGACTTTGAACAGCCATTTCACCCATTTCCCAGCATTTTAAAAAGTCGGGACCAGCACCATTGGACTCAGCGTCCTTCAATTAGTCAGGTGGGATGGTCAATATATATATATTTTTTTTTTTCGAATCTTTAAGTTATTTGTAACTGTGATTTTTCCACTTTCCAAACATTTTAAAAAGTCGGGACTAGCACCAGACGACTCAGCGTCCTTCAATTAGTCTGGTAGGATTGTTCCCGATTTTTTAAAAACTCTTTGAAAATTTCTTTTTGAACAGCCATTTCACCCATTTCCCAGCATTTTAAAAATTCGGGACCAGCACCATTGGACTCAGCGTCCTTCAATTAGTCTGGTAGGATGGTTCCCGATTTTTAAAAAACTGTTTGAAAATTTTGACTTTGAACAGCCATTTCACCCATTTCCCAGCATTTTAAAAATTCGGGACCAGCACCATTGGACTCAGCGTCCTTCAATTAGTCTGGTAGGATGGTTCCCGATTTTTAAAAAACTGTTTGAAAATTTTGACTTTGAACAGCCATTTCACCCATTTTCAAACAGTTTTTAAAAAATCGGGAACCATCCTACCAGACTAATTGAAGGACGCTGAGTCCAATGGTGCTGGTCCCGAATTTTTAAAATGCTGGGAAATGGGTGAAATGGCTGTTCAAAGTCAAAATTTTCAAAGAGTTTTTAAAAAATCGGGAACCATCCTACCAGACTAATTGAAGGACGCTGAGTCGTCTGGTGCTAGTCCCGACTTTTTAAAATGTTTGGAAAGTGGAAAAATCACAGTTACAAATAACTTAAAGATTCGAACAAAAAAAATTATATATATATATATATTGACCATCCCACCTGACTAATTGAAGGACGCTGAGTCCAATGGTGCTGGTCCCGACTTTTTAAAATGCTGGGAAATGGGTGAAATGGCTGTTCAAAGTCAAAATTTTCAAAGAGTTTTTAAAAAATCGGGAACCATCCTACCAGACTAATTGAAGGACGCTGAGTCGTCTGGTGCTAGTCCCGACTTTTTAAAATGTTTGGAAAGTGGAAAAATCACAGTTACAAATAACTTAAAGATTCGAAAAAACAAATATATATATACATATATTGACCATCCCACCTGACTAATTGAAGGACGCTGAGTCCAATGGTGCTGGTCCCGACTTTTTAAAATGCTGGGAAATGGGTGAAATGGCTGTTCAAAGTCAAAATTTTCAAAGAGTTTTTAAAAAATCGGGAACCATCCTACCAGACTAATTGAAGGACGCTGAGTCGTCTGGTGCTAGTCCCGACTTTTTAAAATGTTTGGAAAGTGGAAAAATCACAGTTACAAATAACTTAAAGATTCGAAAAAAAATATATATATATACATATATTGACCATCCCACCTGACTAATTGAAGGACGCTGAGTCCAATGGTGCTGGTCCCGACTTTTTAAAATGCTGGGAAATGGGTGAAATGGCTGTTCAAAGTCAAAATTTTCAAACAGTTTTTAAAAAATCGGGAACCATCCTACCAGACTAATTGAAGGACGCTGAGTCCAATGGTGCTGGTCCCGAATTTTTAAAATGCTGGGAAATGGGTGAAATGGCTGTTCAAAGTCAAAATTTTCAAAGAGTTTTTAAAAAATCGGGAACCATCCTACCAGACTAATTGAAGGACGCTGAGTCGTCTGGTGCTAGTCCCGACTTTTTAAAATGTTTGGAAAGTGGAAAAATCACAGTTACAAATAACTTAAAGATTCGAAAAAAAAAATATATATATACATATATTGACCATCCCACCTGACTAATTGAAGGACGCTGAGTCCAATGGTGCTGGTCCCGACTTTTTAAAATGCTGGGAAATGGGTGAAATGGCTGTTCAAAGTCAAAATTTTCAAACAGTTTTTAAAAAATCGGGAACCATCCTACCAGACTAATTGAAGGACGCTGAGTCGTCTGGTGCTGGTCCCGAATTTTTTAAATGCTGGGAAATGGGTGAAATGGCTGTTCAAAAAGAAATTTTCAAAGAGTTTTTAAAAAATCGGGAACAATCCTACCAGACTAATTGAAGGACGCTGAGTCGTCTGGTGCTAGTCCCGACTTTTTAAAATGCTGGGAAATGGGTGAAATGGCTGTTCAAAGTCAAAATTTTCAAACAGTTTTTAAAAAATCGGGAACCATCCTACCAGAGTAATTGAAGGACGCTGAGTCGTCTGGTGCTAGTCCCGACTTTTTAAAATGTTTGGAAAGTGGAAAAATCACAGTTACAAATAACTTAAAGATTCGAAGAAAAAAAAATATATATATATATATATATATTGACCATCCCACCTGTTATATATATATTGACCAGCACCATTGGACTCAGCGTCCTTCAATTAGTCAGGTGGGATGGTCAATATATGTATATATATATATTTTTTTTCGAATCTTTAAGTTATTTGTAACTGTGATTTTTCCACTTTCCAAACATTTTAAAAAGTCGGGACTAGCACCAGACGACTCAGCGTCCTTCAATTAGTCTGGTAGGATGGTTCCCGATTTTTTAAAAACTCTTTGAAAATTTTGACTTTGAACAGCCATTTCACCCATTTCCCAGCATTTTAAAAAGTCGGGACCAGCACCATTGGACTCAGCGTCCTTCAATTAGTCAGGTGGGATGGTCAATATATATATATATATTATTTTTTTTGTTCGAATCTTTAAGTTATTTGTAACTGATTTTTCCACTTTCCAAACATTTTAAAAATTCCCCCCAGCACCATTGGACTCAGCGTCCTTCAATTAGTCAGGTGGGATGGTCAATATATATATATATATATATATATTTTTTCGAATCTTTAAGTTATTTGTAACTGTGATTTTTCCACTTTCCAAACATTTTAAAAAGTCGGGACTAGCACCAGACGACTCAGCGTCCTTCAATTAGTCTGGTAGGATGGTTCCCGATTTTTTAAAAACTCTTTGAAAATTTTGACTTTGAACAGCCATTTCACCCATTTCCCAGCATTTTAAAAATTCGGGACCAGCACCATTGGACTCAGCGTCCTTCAATTAGTCTGGTAGGATGGTTCCCGATTTTTTAAAAACTGTTTGAAAATTTTGACTTTGAACAGCCATTTCACCCATTTCCCAGCATTTTAAAAAGTCGGGACCAGCACCATTGGACTCAGCGTCCTTCAATTAGTCAGGTGGGATGGTCAATATATATATATATTTTTTTTTCGAATCTTTAAGTTATTTGTAACTGTGATTTTTCCACTTTCCAAACATTTTAAAAAGTCGGGACTAGCACCAGACGACTCAGCGTCCTTCAATTAGTCTGGTAGGATTGTTCCCGATTTTTTAAAAACTCTTTGAAAATTTCTTTTTGAACAGCCATTTCACCCATTTCCCAGCATTTAAAAAATTCGGGACCAGCACCATTGGACTCAGCGTCCTTCAATTAGTCTGGTAGGATGGTTCCCGATTTTTAAAAAACTGTTTGAAAATTTTGACTTTGAACAGCCATTTCACCCATTTCCCAGCATTTTAAAAATTCGGGACCAGCACCATTGGACTCAGCGTCCTTCAATTAGTCAGGTGGGATGGTCAATATATGTATATATATATTTTTTTTTTCGAATCTTTAAGTTATTTGTAACTGTGATTTTTCCACTTTCCAAACATTTTAAAAAGTCGGGACTAGCACCAGACGACTCAGCGTCCTTCAATTAGTCTGGTAGGATGGTTCCCGATTTTTTAAAAACTCTTTGAAAATGTTGACTTTGAACAGCCATTTCACCCATTTTTTAAATGCTGGGAAATGGGTGAAATGGCTGTTCAAAAAGAAATTTTCAAAGAGTTTTTAAAAAATCGGGAACAATCCTACCAGACTAATTGAAGGACGCTGAGTCGTCTGGTGCTAGTCCCGACTTTTTAAAATGCTGGGAAATGGGTGAAATGGCTGTTCAAAGTCAAAATTTTCAAACAGTTTTTAAAAAATCGGGAACCATCCTACCAGAGTAATTGAAGGACGCTGAGTCGTCTGGTGCTAGTCCCGACTTTTTAAAATGTTTGGAAAGTGGAAAAATCACAGTTACAAATAACTTAAAGATTCGAAAAAAAAAAATATATATATATATATATATATTGACCATCCCACCTGTTATATATATATTGACCAGCACCATTGGACTCAGCGTCCTTCAATTAGTCAGGTGGGATGGTCAATATATGTATATATATATTTTTTTTTTCGAATCTTTAAGTTATTTGTAACTGTGATTTTTCCACTTTCCAAACATTTTAAAAAGTCGGGACTAGCACCAGACGACTCAGCGTCCTTCAATTAGTCTGGTAGGATGGTTCCCGATTTTTTAAAAACTCTTTGAAAATTTTGACTTTGAACAGCCATTTCACCCATTTCCCAGCATTTTAAAAAGTCGGGACCAGCACCATTGGACTCAGCGTCCTTCAATTAGTCAGGTGGGATGGTCATTATATATATATATATTATTTTTTTTGTTCGAATCTTTAAGTTATTTGTAACTGATTTTTCCACTTTCCAAACATTTTAAAAATTCCCCCCAGCACCATTGGACTCAGCGTCCTTCAATTAGTCAGGTGGGATGGTCAATATATATATATATATATATATATTTTTTCGAATCTTTAAGTTATTTGTAACTGTGATTTTTCCACTTTCCAAACATTTTAAAAAGTCGGGACTAGCACCAGACGACTCAGCGTCCTTCAATTAGTCTGGTAGGATGGTTCCCGATTTTTTAAAAACTCTTTGAAAATTTTGACTTTGAACAGCCATTTCACCCATTTCCCAGCATTTTAAAAATTCGGGACCAGCACCATTGGACTCAGCGTCCTTCAATTAGTCTGGTAGGATGGTTCCCGATTTTTTAAAAACTGTTTGAAAATTTTGACTTTGAACAGCCATTTCACCCATTTCCCAGCATTTTAAAAAGTCGGGACCAGCACCATTGGACTCAGCGTCCTTCAATTAGTCAGGTGGGATGGTCAATATATATATATATTTTTTTTTCGAATCTTTAAGTTATTTGTAACTGTGATTTTTCCACTTTCCAAACATTTTAAAAAGTCGGGACTAGCACCAGACGACTCAGCGTCCTTCAATTAGTCTGGTAGGATTGTTCCCGATTTTTTAAAAACTCTTTGAAAATTTCTTTTTGAACAGCCATTTCACCCATTTCCCAGCATTTTAAAAATTCGGGACCAGCACCATTGGACTCAGCGTCCTTCAATTAGTCTGGTAGGATGGTTCCCGATTTTTAAAAAACTGTTTGAAAATTTTGACTTTGAACAGCCATTTCACCCATTTCCCAGCATTTTAAAAATTCGGGACCAGCACCATTGGACTCAGCGTCCTTCAATTAGTCAGGTGGGATGGTCAATATATGTATATATATATATTTTTTTTCGAATCTTTAAGTTATTTGTAACTGTGATTTTTCCACTTTCCAAACATTTTAAAAAGTCGGGACTAGCACCAGACGACTCAGCGTCCTTCAATTAGTCTGGTAGGATGGTTCCCGATTTTTTAAAAACTCTTTGAAAATGTTGACTTTGAACAGCCATTTCACCCATTTCCCAGCATTTTAAAAAGTCGGGACCAGCACCATTGGACTCAGCGTCCTTCAATTAGTCAGGTGGGATGGTCAATATATATATATATATTATTTTTTTTGTTCGAATCTTTAAGTTATTTGTAACTGATTTTTCCACTTTCCAAACATTTTAAAAATTCCCCCCAGCACCATTGGACTCAGCGTCCTTCAATTAGTCAGGTGGGATGGTCAATATATATATATATATATTTTTTTTTTTTCGAATCTTTAAGTTATTTGTAACTGTGATTTTTCCACTTTCCAAACATTTTAAAAAGTCGGGACTAGCACCAGACGACTCAGCGTCCTTCAATTAGTCTGGTAGGATGGTTCCCGATTTTTTAAAAACTCTTTGAAAATTTTGACTTTGAACAGCCATTTCACCCATTTCCCAGCATTTTAAAAAGTCGGGACCAGCACCATTGGACTCAGCGTCCTTCAATTAGTCAGGTGGGATGGTCAATATATATATATATATTATATTTTTTGTTCGAATCTTTAAGTTATTTGTAACTGATTTTTCCACTTTCCAAACATTTTAAAAATTCCCCCCAGCACCATTGGACTCAGCGTCCTTCAATTAGTCAGGTGGGATGGTCAATATATATATATATATATATTTTTTATTTTCGAATCTTTAAGTTATTTGTAACTGTGATTTTTCCACTTTCCAAACATTTTAAAAAGTCGGGACTAGCACCAGACGACTCAGCGTCCTTCAATTAGTCTGGTAGGATGGTTCCCGATTTTTTAAAAAGTCTTTGAAAATTTTCACTTTGAACAGCCATTTCACCCATTTCCCAGCATTTTAAAAAGTCGGGACCAGCACCATTGGACTCAGCGTCCTTCAATTAGTCAGGTGGGATGGTCAATATATATATATATATTATTTTTTTTGTTCGAATCTTTAAGTTATTTGTAACTGATTTTTCCACTTTCCAAACATTTTAAAAATTCCCCCCAGCACCATTGGACTCAGCGTCCTTCAATTAGTCAGGTGGGATGGTCAATATATATATATATATATATTTTTTATTTTCGAATCTTTAAGTTATTTGTAACTGTGATTTTTCCACTTTCCAAACATTTTAAAAAGTCGGGACTAGCACCAGACGACTCAGCGTCCTTCAATTAGTCTGGTAGGATGGTTCCCGATTTTTTAAAAAGTCTTTGAAAATTTTCACTTTGAACAGCCATTTCACCCATTTCCCAGCATTTTAAAAAGTCGGGACCAGCACCATTGGACTCAGCGTCCTTCAATTAGTCAGGTGGGATGGTCAATATATATATATATATTATTTTTTTTGTTCGAATCTTTAAGTTATTTGTAACAGATTTTTCCACTTTCCCAGCATTTTAAAAATTCGGGACCAGCACCATTGGACTCAGCGTCCTTCAATTAGTCAGGTGGGATGGTCAATATATGTATATATATTTTTTTTTTTTCGAATCTTTAAGTTATTTGTAACTGTGATTTTTCCACTTTCCAAACATTTTAAAAAGTCGGGACTAGCACCAGACGACTCAGCGTCCTTCAATTAGTCTGGTAGGATGGTTCCCGATTTTTTAAAAACTCTTTGAAAATTTTGACTTTGAACAGCCATTTCACCCATTTCCCAGCATTTTAAAAAGTCGGGACCAGCACCATTGGACTCAGCGTCCTTCAATTAGTCAGGTGGGATGGTCAATATATATATATATATATATATTTTTTGTTCGAATCTTTAAGTTATTTGTAACTGATTTTTCCACTTTCCAAACATTTTAAAAATTCCCCCCAGCACCATTGGACTCAGCGTCCTTCAATTAGTCAGGTGGGATGGTCAATATATATATATATATATATATATATTTTTTTTTCGAATCTTTAAGTTATTTGTAACTGTGATTTTTCCACTTTCCAAACATTTTAAAAAGTCGGGACTAGCACCAGACGACTCAGCGTCCTTCAATTAGTCTGGTAGGATGGTTCCCGATTTTTTTAAAAGTCTTTGAAAATTTTGACTTTGAACAGCCATTTCACCCATTTCCCAGCATTTTAAAAAGTCGGGACCAGCACCATTGGACTCAGCGTCCTTCAATTAGTCAGGTGGGATGGTCAATATATATATATATATTATTTTTTTTGTTCGAATCTTTAAGTTATTTGTAACAGATTTTTCCACTTTCCAAACATTTTAAAAATTCCCCCCAGCACCATTGGACTCAGCGTCCTTCAATTAGTCAGGTGGGATGGTCAATATATATATATATATTTTTTTTTTATTTTCGAATCTTTAAGTTATTTGTAACTGTGATTCTTCCACTTTCCAAACATTTTAAAAAGTCGGGACTAGCACCAGACGACTCAGCGTCCTTCAATTAGTCTGGTAGGATGGTTCCCGATTTTTTAAAAAGTCTTTGAAAATTTTCACTTTGAACAGCCATTTCACCCATTTCCCAGCATTTTAAAAAGTCGGGACCAGCACCATTGGACTCAGCGTCCTTCAATTAGTCAGGTGGGATGGTCAATATATATATATATATTATTTTTTTTGTTCGAATCTTTAAGTTATTTGTAACTGATTTTTCCACTTTCCAAACATTTTAAAAATTCCTCCCAGCACCATTGGACTCAGCGTCCTTCAATTAGTCAGGTGGGATGGTCAATATATATATATATTTTTTTTTCTTTTCGAATCTTTAAGTTATTTGTAACTGTGATTTTTCCACTTTCCCAGCATTTTAAAAAGTCGGGACTAGCACCAGACGACTCAGCGTCCTTCAATTAGTCTGGTAGGATGGTTCCCGATTTTTTAAAAACTGTTTGAAAATTTTGACTTTGAACAGCCATTTCACCCATTTCCCAGCATTTTAAAAAGTCGGGACTAGCACCAGACGACTCAGCGTCCTTCAATTAGTCAGGTGGGATGGTCAATATATATATATATATATATTATTTTTTTTCTCGAATCTTTAAGTTATTTGTAACTGTGATTTTTCCACTTTCCAAACATTTTAAAAATTTGGGACCAGCACCATTGGACTCAGCGTCCTTCAATTAGTCAGGTGGGATGGTCAATATATATATATATAATTTTTTTTTCTTCGAATCTTCAAGTTATTTGTAACTGATTTTTCAAACATTTAAAAAATTCGGGACCAGCACCATTGGACTCAGCGTCCTTCAATTAGTCGGGTGGGATGGTACATTTTTTATTTTTATATTTGTTTGATTCTTCCACTTTCCAAACATTTTAAAAATTTGGGACCAGTACCATTGGACTCAGCGTCCTTCAATTAGTTAGGTGGGATGGTTGGCAAAATCTAGGTTTTTTTTTAGGGCGGGGGGGGGGGGTCAAAAACGTATTTCTTTTTAAAAACAAAGCGCTACCTTGTGGCTATACCGTTAGAAATCTAACCACTTTCTAGGCATTAAAGGCAAACATGTCCAATACAAAAGTTGTTCAGAGTGTAAAATGTAATTCATTTTATTGCAGAATGGGTGATAACCATCATTTAGATATTCAGCCCTTTCTTTTCTCTGGGCTCAGCCAAACCGCTCTTGACATGTTCGAAAATGGCATGAACTAGACGATCTGGGTACGCTTGTAGTGTGTCGAGGGGGTTGGCATCGTTCTTCATACTCTTCCCATCTCTGGATCTACCTGGACCCCGCTGTGCCGTCTGCAGATGCCTGCCATTCTTCATAGACTCACAATGGGCTGACACAAGGCCCAATTTGGTAGAGGTCGCATCAGTCTTCGACTGGATGCTACAGCTCAACCATGTTTGCCAGGGCTATATCCAGAGGTTGTTTATAGCTGTGGTAGAGATTTCTGATTTCTGAGATTTCTCAGTTAAGGATTTTGAGAGCCTACAATTCAGGTATGGCTCAGAGCTTGAGATTGTACCAGCTGTGAAAGCGTTTGACCTTGCAGAGGTTCTGCGTATCAGTAACCTCATACCTCTCATACCTGGAGCTCCCCCTGTCACATCAAGGTTGGCCTACCAAGCGGAAGATTCACTGCAACAGCTGGCTGAGGTGGTGGCCAAACATGGGTTATTCCTGGACATCGACAGCTTGGGTGTGTTTGCTCCTGATCACCCCAGTACCCCCGATTGCCACAAGATCAATCCGGGGCGCTGGATGATGGGATCTAAGCATGGCACTAGGGTTAGGGTCCCTTCACTGGAGAGTTACCCAGATCGGAGCGGTGTTATCCTGTTTGAGGAGATGTGCCGGCGTAGCAACAACCGTGCAGGAATAGTGGTGACTATGCCCACAGCACGTTACCGCCAGAGGTACTGCTCGTCGGTCCAGCTCTTTAACAGGCACTTGCAGCAGGTGGACCCAGAGGACCGGGTGTACAACCACGCTGAGCTGGATCAGATCGCACAGGACATGTCCAAGTCGGGTGTCCGACGGTACTCGTTGGGTTATCTGGACAACACTTACGGAATGTCAGGGACTGGTGGCGAGTCTACGTTCAAGATAGTTTCGGACAGTGTTCTTAAAGGAGAATTCCGGACAAATTAAGTGTTATCTTTCATGTCTCGTTACTCACCTAGCGACGTAAAAAGTGGCGTTCTTTTTTTCCATATATTCCCCTGTCGTCATTTTTTAAACACCCTCCGTTGTTATAATGGGAGCGAGTGGGTTAGTGAAGTTCGTCTATTATAACCGACGCAATGTTATTTTTTTCTCTACTACGATTCATTGTAGAGTCTCATGATAGTCAAACATGCGCTGAAAATTCCTGCGAGCCTGCCGTTAATGGCGAACGATTTAACACTGGATGCTTGTTTCTTTCCAGAACCTGGCAACTCGTGTTGCCAGATTCTGGAAACAAGCAACCAGTGTTACTACAATGACTCTACAATGAATCGTAGTAGAGAAAAAAATAACATTGCGTCGGTTATAATAGACGAACTTCACTAACCCACTCGCTCCCATTATAACAACGGAGGGTGTTTAAAAAATGACGACAGGGGAATATATGGAAAAAAAGAACGCCACTTTTTACGTCGCTAGGTGAGTAACGAGACATGAAAGATAACACTTAATTTGTCCGGAATTCTCCTTTAAGCACGCTAATTACCGAAAACTTCACTACATCTACACAGAGATCTCGGAAGATGGCTATACCGTTTATCCCCTCACCAAGCTAGACGGAGTTTACAAGCTAGACGCGGGCATATTCTTCCAGTACTCAGATGCTGGGCCTAAGACCAAGGGCTTTGCCCCTGTCTCAGGGGTGATGCCTGAAGTCCGGTTAGGCTTAGCTTCTGATATGAACCTTGGCTCTGAGTTAATGTACATGATTGCAACTGAGTTGGAACCTGTAAATGCTGCTGACAGCATTCCTTATGGTGTGTGCGCTGTACCTCTCCATGGTCCCGCCTCAGTACCGACCTTCGACCGGTCCCTTGCTTTTGTGAGCCGTGACAGAGAGAATATCTCAGTTTTTTTTCCTGAAGACAAGGTCAGGAGACGTAGCCTACGTTTCCCTGCTTTAGACACAGTGCTGGGAACACAACACGGCAAACTGTGGCCTGGCGAGGTCGAAGCGGACAGCGGCTGCTACAGCTATGTGAGCCGTGCCAGGCACACTACGGGGCTCACCTTTGAATATCCTGCACAGCCAGGTGGGCAGGTGGGCTGGGTCATGGCCCTTAGCGGGCCCGAACTGGACGTTCTTGACGATCCCCAAGGTGTCCCGCTCGTGCCCTCACACAATGACTGGAGTGCAGGACTTGGTCCAGTTGCTGAGGCTCTCGAGCGCATTGTGCTGTCTTCGCAAGCAGATGCATGCCTGAAGGGCTCCCCATTCTGCTTGGTGCTTGCTGATTATGCAGATTCCTGGCCCCAGGGAGGGCTTGGAGTACCGGTCGCTGTGGATACCTATGAGAGCAACACCACCACCGTAAACTTTGAGGTGTACCATGGTGCCCGCCGTATCAGGGTGCCATGCAACTTAAAGCCATTTATGCTGGGCTCCATTGAGGCCAAAGTGCCCTACACATATCACCCCTTCTTCACCGACGACGGTGCCCAAGCCACCATAGCTCAATTGAAACAGATGTCTGCAGAAGCAGAAAGAGCAACAAGAATCATTCTAGAGACTCTGGCCAAGCTGCACTGCGGTACATCATTGATCAGCGCCCCACGAGCATCGGACAAGTCCTTCGCTCACCTTGAGTGGTGCCTGAGCTCGTCCATGTATCACATGTTCAGGCTTGAGAAGGACCTGAAGGAGTTGGCCATAGGTGCCAAATGGGCGCGAGAGCTGAAGCCACCGGCTATGGAAGCCTTAGCAAATACCGTTCATGGCATATGCATCATTACAGTGATACTGACTGTACTAATCACCTTAGCTATAGTTTTCCTCTTCTACTTTGCCCAGAGGGATCGTAACAGAGCCCTGATAGGTGGCAAATGCAAGTGAGCTGTCAAGCGCGGTGGCAGGCAGCTCCACTGCTCTTCCTTTGTGCCATCTCATCTCTTTCCCCTTATGCCCTAGCACCTTCTCATTCACATGAACCCCACAGCAACGGGGCCTATGTAGCAGCAGAGACTCAGCTGCACCCTGAGATCGATGAGGGTGTGCGTAACACTCAGCTGCCTGGTGACTACAGAGTGATCTTGCCAGCGGGCAGGTGGAAGATTCGTACTTCTTCAGAGCTTGTGGTTTATGTGTTCTCACTGAGCTCCTTGTGGAAGAAGTTGAGATTTGGCCCCTACATGAACTGTTCAGTCAGCATGTGCAAGGGCATGCCCGCAGTGTCTCACACTCGAGCGTGTAACGCGCTTTGCTTTACTGGTAAATGGAGGGAAACAGATGTTATCCTCCAGCAAGCCAATGCTGAGTTCAAAAGGGCCGTGTCAAAACTTGAGGCTAGCATCAGCGATATGGAGGCTCTGTCCGACACTCACCTGCATGAGGGCTATGATACATTTCAGCCTGAAGTGATGGCACTCCTGGAGATGCTGCAAGCCAAACACCAGTCAGGAAATGCACTGGACATATTGAGGCCCTATCGGGAGATGATGGAGCTTCTCCTCAGACTCCATCCGCAAAAGCACCGCACCGCTCACAGAGCAAGTGATCTACCAGAATGAGGACTGGAGGAGTGATGCGCTACAGGAGGCAGCACGACTGTCTGTGGCCACGGCCGTAGTTAACGGGGCACAGCATAGGTTGGCCATATGCTCACAGGGTGTTGTCATCTCTGATATGACTGGATGCTATCCAGGCCTGCAAGATCAAGCAGAGCCCTTCACCGACACTCCCCTCCTCAACGTGGTCCGTAGCAGCTACAAAGGTATCGTGATTGTTGCGCGACGCACCCGTTTTACCCTTACCAAGCTGTCTCGCTGGTACATGGCATTCACGGACATTGGAACAGGAAACGAGACATGTTGGTTACAGCGGCCCATGGTCACAGATGGTAGAGTAGACTACGCTGAGCCCCTGTGCGATCCCAGGGGCTTATGCAAGGAGCCTGCTCTAGCTGATGAAGTTTTAGTGGATTGTGAGCCTGATGAGGACATGTCCCTGGGCCTCTCTTGTCCAGTGGTATGTGGCGAACACTGCTTTGGTCCACTCTGTTACCAGCCTCACACCAGGATGTATGAGATGAGGTCCCCACCTGGCCTGAGGCCCACACCAGTTAGTGCTCTTCCACCTCGTCAAGTGCGTAAACCCACATGCGTAATAAACCCCAAGTTGCTCTCAGGTCCTGAGTTAACTCACACCACAGAGTTGGCCATTAAGAATGCTGAGCGCGCATCAGCACTCCTGGACCGTGGAAAGGGAACTCTAGACAGGCTGAAGCAGTTGGAAAAAAAGGCTGTGGATATCTTAGCTACGATCACCAGGGACAACCAGAGTGAAAAAGGTAGCATGTCGAAGCAGAAATGCGCGTTCCTATTAAGCGGCAGTGGCTGGATGGGCATTGCCGCAATTACAATTTCCCTGCTTTCATGCTTGCTAGCTATTTGGTACATTACTCGTAATCCTTACGTTCACTCACTTTCACACTGCAGACCAATTATATCAAATCAAAAGAAAAGTAGGGCTTTGTGACCGACAAACAGGACGGATGCCTTCACATTTAGCGTTCTTGAGAAAACTCTTGAGCTTTTCAAACCCACGCCAATATGAAGATCATGGTAATCGTACCGTACCTGATTTTCCTCCTCTGCCACAGCGCCGCAGCAACGTTCATAAACCACATCTCTCATCAAAACCTCAACAATCGAGCTCTTGACTGAGCTCAACCCAACAACACTAACCACAGTACATGAGCCAGTGACATACAGTGCAGAGGGAAATGGAACAAACTCTTATGTGGATGTGGTGACAAATACCTACAGCGTTCCCGGCAAACATAGAACAAGAGTCGGTGGCACTGGAACCTCAAAAAAGCTGTTGTCCCACTAATTACACCTCAGGTGCCCGTTGAACAATGAAACCTCTTTCAGCTCTGTGTATTGGTACAGGAAGAGTGGATTCTCAAGAATCCCCCTGTTGTCAAATCAATGGCAGTGGATATTCAAGACTCTTCCTAGAGGACATCTTGTACCAAGGCAATGACAAATTCACCCTAACGCTGATACAGCATCCTTGTGCTTTAAGAAATAACAACTGATCGGTACACATGTTTGGTCTGGGCAAATCCTGGTGGGAAGAAAAAGGAGCATGTTCTTTACCGCTGCCGAGATTTCAATCTGTGGGTATTAATGAGCATTGGAGCAGGGACAGTCCTAGCTTTGGTTTTACTAATGGTGCATTGTACATGTAGGAATACCAAAGGAACCAGAGTCTGAACAGCTCCCACTCAGCAGAACCATGGCTTCCCGCAAGGCTTTGTTTTAAAAAAAACGCAAAGACCCCCTTGGGATAGAACCATATTCCTACAAGCCTGGTTTGCTCCAACGTTTTTTGGAGAAAATAACTAAGAAACCTGGCATCAACACAAAACACCAGACTACAATTCTTGCTCATGCCCTTGCGAGTGCTGCGCAGAAAGGCAAATGGACTGAAGACTGCGAGAAAGCACTCGCCGAAGGGCTCCCAAGTGACCACCATTACCGTGCCTTGCTGACACACACCATGTATGTGACAATTATCGGTAGTCTTGTGGCCTCGTGCATAAAGGAGTACGAAAGAGGCAGAGTCGACCTCCTCAAAGACCACCGTTTTGTTAAGCAACTTATTAGCCATGACGTGAGCAAAACAAGTAGGTTGGAAGCTTCCGCCTACTCAGGGATCATGGCCATCAACATTGAGCGGCACAATTTGAAAATGAATGGCGCGGACCCAGCAAAAAACCCTGGCTTTAAGGATGATGAGGATGCCCAGAAGCTCACTACAATCCTTGCTGATATGGGCTTTAGGGAGCATTACCGCAAGAACAATCATCACCTGGAGCACCATGATAAGTCAGCCAAGATAGAGTATCGTGTTTTGGTTGAGATGATTGTCGATGGCCTGGCCTGCATATTTGACAGGAGTGACCAACACAATGATGTTCCCAGCTGGCTGAAGATGTTCAAAATTCAAAAAAAAAAGTTTCAACCAGCACATTTCAGTGTGGCTCAACGGATCATGGAAGCCATCTCAACAACGCTGACTTATCAGCAGTACGATTATCTCATGAAGTGCAAGGGTTGCATCAGCTTCCTTATGAGGGACACGTTGCCCTGGGGCTATATCCCTATGAAGCACCCACCAGAGGGATATGGCTGTGATGCAGGCTGCTGTGCACACTAATTACTACAATGTCAGCAAAAAATGAATGAATCAGAATTAAGGCTCTGTGTGTTTTCTCTGTGACTCCCTCTATTATGAAGTTCCACTGTGTGTGAGTGTTATGCAAGTCAATTACAAATAAAAATAAAAGTAAAGCATTGCAAAAAACTACAATTGTCCTCATGTGAGTTAATTAATTAAAAAAAGAGAACCACCTGACCATGCATATATAACAGTGCTTCCACTGATCTGGCAGACACACTATGGTTGTCTTTATTGCTGTTTCTCTTGACCAGCCTGATCCATGCCATGTCAGCTGAGGAGTTGTTTTCTCAGGGCTACTTTGTCAAGGAGCAACAACCCTACACAACATTTCTTAACCATCTCGAAGGACTGGTCACTGATTTGGGGGCCAACGGCGTGACAACTTGTGTGAATGTAGAGGAATTAATCGTGTTTGAGTACACTATGGAGTCACTGATCACCAGGGAAAGGCCTGAGGCCTTCTTGGACATTATGATTCACAAACACGTGACACTGCCCAAGGGCATGCTGACCAAGGCTATCACTGACATAGGTGAGCAGCGCAGGATGGCTTCGCTGCAAGCTATGTTCCGCAACAGAGACTGCGGCTGCTCGGGCGGCGAAACCCATGATTGCCTTGCCGCATATGCATGCCTGTACAATACGTCAAATGTTCACCCGTTCGAGATGGTGCGCCAGGAGGGGGTGTTTGAAAAGCTGTGCCCGCACTTGGCAAAGCTAAAACGCCTTACCACGGAGATGAAGACCAAGTACAGTTTCATGGGAGGCCTCGCGTTGTTCGAGAGCATGGCTACCATGGTGTACACATGCCTAGCCGAAGGCCGTTTATGTGCTCCCAAGCACGTGGAGAATATGTATGCTCAACTCAGTTCGCTCACCGATGATTCTCGGGACATCTCGGCTCTGTCACTGGGCAAGCGATGCCCCAGTATGTACAAAAAGATTTGCAGGGGCTTGAGGGGCGGCACTGGGAACCACAGCTTCAATCCGCTCAAGGTCTACGATCGGGATCTGATCTTGCACCTGTTTGTGGACAAGTTCAAAGTCCACCGACTGTACCAGGCCTCCGCATCGTTCAATTACGTGATCAACAACACAGCACCTCGTTACACGATAGAGCGTTGTATGCTGTTCAACTTCACCGCACCCTCAGCCGGAGAGGGTATAACGTACATGAACAAGCTTATCCGCCTCGCATTCCAGCGCGTGCCCACCTGCATCTCCTTGTTATCGTTCACACAGCAATCGTTCAAATACCACAAAATGAGGAGTTCATGGACAGTCATGATTGAGGACACTCACAACACCGAAAAGAGTGCGCTAGGCGTCGACCGCGATTAGTGCAACATCCCCAATGTCCTCGGTTAGGGTTACCCTCTATCATGAAGTTCCACTGTGTGTGAGTGTTATCTTTTTAGCTCACAAGAACAATACCAACTGATCCGCAACACTACCTCACAGCAATGGACGCTCACCAGAAGCTTGAAAACGCCCCTAAGGGAACATTCATGGTCCCAAACAGTGGACTTAAGGACTTTTATTTCACGCTGTCATACTGAACAGTCAAATAACCCTCCAGCGCACACATATCTGCGGATTCCAGCTCCTTCAGTTTGGTACTCTTCTCTACAAACAAGCGAAGTGCTGAAGCAAAACTTAGAAAATGTGTCTATGCGTCATGTGTTTTTTAATTAAAGACTACATCACTACATCAACCAGTTTCCCTGTGACATTTTATAGAGATTTTTACTCTGTGTGGTTGAAAAATAAAAAATAAAACAAACTAGCGGATAGGAAAAGGTGAGAATGATCAAAAAGCAACCGTGTCTATCATGTCATGTGTATGTATGTATGTATGTATGTATGTATGTATGTATGTATGTATGTATGTATGTATGTATGTATGTATGTATGTATGTATGTGTGTGTGTGTGTGTGTGTGTGTGTGTGTGTGTGTGTGTGTGTGTGTGTGTGTGTGTTGTAATGTGTGACTTTACCAGCAATGAACAACAAAACATCAACAACATAGTTTTGTTCATATGGGAGAGTTTATTTTGTATTTTATTGTATTATTCTGTGCAAGAAAGACATGAAATACAACAAATAATCAAAGCCTGATGGGTGTTGCTGCAAGGTCAACAGTAGGATCAGAAGGTGGCAAGTGTGATTATGCTGCTGCAGATCACCATATGCCTTTTTCATTGAGTTCTGTCTGAAAATTCACCAGTATATGTTCCTGCTTGGGTAGGTGTAAAGACGCCTTTTTGCATTGTGGCCCATTAAACGCTCTGCTGCGGTGAGCAACGCGTCTGAGTGGTATTGGGTTATGAAAGGCAGCTGTTTCATCATGGTATGCTCATTCACTTCGTGCTCCTTCTCCTTGGTACATATGTGCCAGATGTCTGTGCCGTTTTTGTAGACGAACAGGTTATTTTCTTTTAGTCTCTCAGGCCAGGCTTGGGGTCAGGTCAGGCTTGGCCACCCGCTGCCTTTGAAGTAAACCACGAGACTATCACAACACCTGTGTGTAGTCATTGCCCATACTCCGTTTTCCCTAGCACCCTATGTTAATGTTAACATTGTGTCCCTCTGGCCTCCTTCACCTGTTTCCCCTTGACCCCTTTCCTGCCCCTTTTGCAAACAGGATTAAGCCACTTAACACCCCTGCATTTTGATCTCTCTCTTTCCACAACAGTACTGCTGTGGTGCTTATCACCTACAGCAACCGGGTCCCTGACCGGCACAGAATTACTAGGCATACCCATGTAGTTGACACAGTAACGTGTAAGGTGCTTGTCGCAGTCAAAGGTCTGTCCGTGGTTTTCCACTGCTGCAGCAGCTGAGATCTCCTTGAGCTTCCAATACCAGTTTGTAAGGTTTGTGGTGGTTGACAAGCCATATTTCACCAGTGCGTCATGTGCCTGCTCTCCCTGTGCCCTGGAGACCATGTCCGCGAATCCGTTCTTGAAAACAATCTCGCATCGCAAGCAGTTCCAGAACCCGTGAAGCTTCGAGTCTTTCGTGGCCGATCTGCTCTTTGTGTGACAGGGCAAAGCCCACTGTCCCGTCGGTGAAAACGTAGATCCCATCTGCAAGCGCCCTACCCGGACTGTCACTGGGTCTGACAAGGCCATGGTTCAGATTACGTAGTGTGCAGTAACAAGTCAGATGAGCACATAACCAGATTAAGCGAGCAAGGCTTTTGTTATACTCTGTGGGCGTAACCGTTTTGCTCAGCTGCATCCTCACACCCTCTTCCATCTGCAATGCTATGAGTGAGAGCCTGTTTGCATTCGCAACGCTGGCTACCAAGTTATTGGCTGTTGGCACTGGGAAGCCAGCCGAGAGCAAGTGCTTGTACATCACAATACGCTGGGGGACCAAATTATAGCGGTCCATGTATCTGCGAGTTGGGTCCACGATGCTTGCTCCAACCATGGCCACAACCTCACTGTTGGTGCCAGTTGAGGCAACTGTTTTGAGCTCCGCATGCAGTGTCTTAATCCTGTGCTGAGCTCGGGAAATGTCAAAATCCTTCCTGTCATAATCTGCTTTCAGCGCCTCTGCTCGGACCTTGCTCGCAGAGATCGAACCGTACATTTGGCACAGCCATGCAAGTGGCCACTCGTTCAGGTATCTTGGGCTTGAGAGCTCCTCGAGCACGTGCCTGTGAGTGTCCAGCTGGTGGTGCAAGTCTTTAGCCAGTGTGCGTAGTTTAAAAATGTAGTCGAGCTGCGGCATGAACTTTAGCGGCTCTGCTCGCTCCTGGTCCGAGAGTTCCTGGATGTTGTCTTCGAACATGCTAGTGGAGGTGTTGGCACTAGCCACTCCGCGGTTACTTCTGCTTGAGGTGTGTTTGCTGCCTTCCGCTGTGGCACCCTGATGTATTGAAAACTCAGGTCCAAAGAGTTCATGTCTGAGCGTAAGGTGGTGGCACGAAATGTCACGCTGGGTAGCTTCCCACTTGTCCCTTGTCACCTCGGCTTCGTAAACACACTCGGGGCACTCCTTGGTATCCACTGCAACCTCAGGGAGCAGCGGGTATCTTAACAAGAGCGCATAAAAGCGCTCCAGCTGCTCCAGTATGATCAGCGATTCTGTCAATGGTGCCATAAAGAAGTCCCGCGAAAGCCTTTGCTGTAATACGCAGGCCGCAGAGAATGTCACTGACTGGTCTGGGTAACTACAGATTTTCCTACAGTACAATACCCCAAAGCAGATCAACCACAGCGTGTAACGGTAAAGGTACTCTACCAAGGGAGCGATTGGACTTTTGCATGAGATCCTGGGGGGTGAAAACTCTCTCCAGAACTCAATCAGTGCTGGTGTCAGTGTACCGCTACACCTCGCTACACAGGCCAGATCATACAGCTCCGCTACTCCTACTTGGCTTCCACTTGTGGAAGATTCTCCTTCGTCATACTCAGCCATTCGAGTGCACCTGGTACCAGCCGGTGTACAATCTCTTTTTCTCCCTGCCCCTCGCAAAGACATAACATAAGTCCAATCCACCTAGGGTCACTGGAGCAGCTGGGAGATTTTGTGTCTTCACGTATAAGTAGTTCTTTAAATTTCTTCTTTAATAATTGGTACAGTTGTTCTCCGTAAAGACTTCCGAAGCGCTGTGGGAAAACGTGAGTGTGAGGCTTATTATGGTTACAGCTGCTCCTCAGCCTGCACTCAAGTTCATTAGGCAGAGTTTCAAAAACGTAACTAGTGTCCACCTCTCAACAGTTCTTGCGCTTTCTTGATGGCAGCTGTGCGACCTCCACGCAACACCACCACAAACCTCAGATCGGGACCGAAGGAAATGTTAGGGGAGATCTGTTCAGCAAGCGCAAGCGACTTGGCTGCAAGGTACAAGAAAGACTCATCGTTCTTCCAATTCCTTAGCTCGAATGCGGCCTTTAGCCCGCAACCATATAGCGACACCGCTGTAACTTGGCTCATTCGTGAAGAGAAGTCGCCCGTTTTGTAGAAAGCTGTTACCCGGCCGCAAGAATGAAGCTTGACTTGCGATACCGGCGAGTTCTTGCTGTTTTCGATTACAACGCAGCCGGATGCCACATCTGGTAGCAGTGGGACGAACTCTACTGTGAGCCTGGAGTTCAACACCAAATATCCTCCATCTGCTTTAGAGTCAAACCATTCACTCTTGACTGTCACTGACTCTCGATCTTCATGTTGTTCTATTCCAGATTGTCCATGTTCACCTTCTCCAACCTGGTCAGGCGTGATTAACGGCTTCAACGTAGAGGCATCAACACACTCCCAGAACCTTAGGCAGGTTGCTAACAACCCCCCGTGATCGGGTCTGATCCACTGTGGAGGCTTACATGGGTCAGCAGACCATGATTGAGCAGCGGCACTGATTGCTTTCGAGTTGGGCCCGTCCACACTGGACTCCCACCTATTAGACAGGTGGGATTTCAGAAAAAAAGGCCTTCTATAAGGAGGTTAGAGGCATTTGGGGGTAAAAGTTGGGAACAAGGCCATTTTACATAATTCAAGGGTGCTGAATCAGAAAAACACTGTTCCCAAGCAAAATTCTTAGTGCTTAACCTCCTAATTTGCATATCAAAATGGCTGCCGATTTTGAAGTATTTCTTAAATAACTCTATAACAAAGCAATCAAATCTGACAAATAAAGTGTATATATTTATATTCTGAGGGTCAGACAATGTGTGGAAGGTATTTATAATGTAATAGATGTAAATAAATGTAAATAATGTAAATAAATATGCAAATTAGAGGCCACTATTACAGAGGCCTATATGTCTATGTCCATATCCTTGTCAGGGCTTATAGATAGTCTGGCGAGTACCGTAGCTGGAGAGATCCGCGAGTAGGGCCCGGCGCGCGTCCAGAGTCGCCGCCGGCCCGCGGCGCCCACCCTCCCCGCACGACCGCCTTCCCCGGGCGGGCTGAGCCGCGCCCCGACGGCACCCCGCGCAGCCCCCCCGTGAGGGGAGACCACGAGAGCACCGCCAGGAACGCGACCGCCCACCCGGCTCCGGCAGCCGGCGAAGAGGAGAAGAGGAGGCGCCGGGGCGACCGCTCCTCCAGCCGCGGCACGAGCCCAGGCCCGCTTCGCTCCCCAGCCCGACCGACCCAGCCCTTAGAGCCAATCCTTATCCCGAAGTTACGGATCTGACTTGCCGACTTCCCTTACCCGCCTTGTTCTAACATGTCAGAGGCTGTTCACCTTGGAGACCTGCTGCGGATATGGGTACGGCCTGGCGCGAGATTTACACATTTTTTTACACCTCCGCGCCCTAGGCTTCCGCGCCACCACGGCGGCCCTCCTACTTGTCGCGGCATAGCCCTCGCGGCATTCCGTGGCCAACGACGGCCGGGTATGGGTCCATCGCTCCAGCGCCATCCATTTTCAGGGCTAGTTGATTCGGCAGGTGAGTTGTTACACACTCCTTAGCGGATTCCAACTTCCATGGCCACCGTCCTGCTGTCTATATCAACCAACACCTTTTGTGGGGTCTGATGAGCGATCGCATCGGGCACCTTACCCCGGCGTTCGGTTCATCCCGCAGCGCCAGTTCTGCTTACCAAAAGTGGCCCACTGGGCGCTCGCATTCAACGCCCGGCTCCGAGCCGGCGAGCCGGGCCTCTTACCCATTTAAAGTTTGAGAATAGGTTGAGATCGTTTCGGCCCCAAGACCTCTAATCATTCGCTTTACCAGATAAAACTGCGAGCTGTCGAGCGCCAGCTATCCTGAGGGAAACTTCGGTGGGAACCAGCTACTAGATGGTTCGATTAGTCTTTCGCCCCTATACCCAGGTCGGACGACCGATTTGCACATCAGGACCGCTGCGGGCCTCCACCAGAGTTTCCTCTGTCTTCGCCCTGCCCAGGCATAGTTCACCATCGTTCGGGTCCTATCGCGCGCGCTCATGCTCCACCTCCCCGACGGAGCGGGCGAGGCGGGCCGGTGGTGCGCCCGACGCCGGAGCGGCCGGGATCCCACCTTGGGCGGCGCGCGCCGCCCTTCACTTTCATTGCGCCACGGGGTTTCGAGCGAGCCCTCCGACTCGCGCGCGCGTTAGACTCCTTGGTCCGTGTTTCAAGACGGGTCTGGTGGGTAGCCGACATCGTCGCCGACCCCTAGCGCCCGCTGTACGAGGGCCGGTCCCCGCCCGAGCGGCGCGACGCGGTCAGGACGCACTGACGACAGTCCGTCCAGGTCGACAGTCGCACCGGGGGCGAGGGGCCCAGACCACGCAGAGATACCTCAGTCCACGGCCCCGGGGGGAAACGGCGAAGTCGGGGCACGGGCGCTGTAAAGCTCAGGCGCGCGAGCAACCTGAGCCACTTTCGCCGCGAGCCCTTCCAGGCCGACCCAGAGCCGGTCGCGACGCACCGCCGCGGAGAAAGTGCGCCCGGCGAGGGCACGGCGGCGCCCGGGGCGGGGTCCCCCTGAAAGGGAGATCCCCGGCACAGGGCGGCCGGCCCGCCGCCGGGTTGAGTCCTCCGGGCAGACTGCGCGGACCCCACCAGTTTACCTCTTAACGGTTTCACGCCCTGTTGAACTCTCTCTTCAAAGTTCTTTTCAACTTTCCCTCACGGTACTTGTCCGCTATCGGTCTCATGCCGGTATTTAGCCTTAGATGGAGTTTACCACCAGCTTTGGGCTGCATTCGCAAACAACCCGACTCCGAGGAGATGTTGCCCCGGGGCGACGGGGGCCGCTACCGGCCTCACACCGTCCACGGGCTGAGCCTCTATCAGAAGGACTCAGGCCCCCGATCGACACCCGGGCGACAGCCGTCTCCTGTACGCCACATTTCCCACGCCCACCGCGGGCGGGGATTCGGCGCTGGGCTCTTCCCTCTTCGCTCGCCACTACTGGGGGAATCCTTGTTAGTTTATTTTCCTCCGCTTAGTAATATGCTTAAATTCAGCGGGTCGTCTCGTCTGATCTGAGGTCTTAAAGCAACGGGTTGCCTCCCCAGGAACCGCACGCTCCGCGGTGGGTCGGCCGGAGTGCGCCGGGCGCC
This sequence comes from Gymnoscopelus braueri, assembly GCF_963280865.1. Lineage (NCBI taxonomy): Eukaryota > Metazoa > Chordata > Actinopteri > Myctophiformes > Myctophidae > Gymnoscopelus > Gymnoscopelus braueri. The sequence continues at coordinate 286,683 of NW_027660656.1, read as the reverse complement.
AGCAGGCTGCTAGAGACACAAGGTCCACAGGCAGCCGCACGGCACGCACGGCGCAGAGCGAACCCCATATCTATAAGCCTTGTCATAGGCTTATAGATATAGATAACCCCTGACATGCACACAGCCATGTGTGCATGTCAGCAACGGAGTGATGATCAACCTCCTTGTATGAATGTGGTCTAGTGTCTAGACTTTCGTTCAACAATGGCCAATACAGTATCTTTAGAGTACTAAACCGTTATCTGTTATGGGGGCCGCTATTTTGCATATTTCGGAGTAGGCTGATTATTATATTATATTATATTATCATATTATATTACTTACAAATTCTTTACTCACATTGTAGAAAATGTATATAGACACTTAATTTGTCAATTTTGCTTGCCTGGCCACAGAGTTATTGAAGATAAAGGTGTGAATTTGCCAATTTGGCAGCCATTCAGATATGCAGTTTAGAAGGTCAAAAACTAAACATTTAGCATGGGGAAAAAGTATGTATTTTAGATGTCCTAAGGATGGCAAAATACAGATAAGTAGAAACAAAATAAGGTGGATGCACATGGACCCGTTTGAGTACTACGGTAAATCATTTGATGTAATGGTGGCCTCTAATTTGCATATTTATTTACATTATTTACATTTATTACATTACAAATACCTTCCACACATTGTATGACCCTCAGAACATAAATATATATACTTTATTTGTCAGATTTGCTTGCTTTGTTATAGAGTTGTTTAACAAATACTTCAAAATCGGCAGCCATTTTGATATGCAAATTAGGAGGTTAAGCACTAAGAATTTTGCTTGGGAACAGTGTTTTTCTGATTCAGCACCCTTGAATTATGTAAAATGGCCTTGTTCCCAACTTTTACCCCCAAATGCCTCTAACAATCACATATTTCAGAAATCCCACCGGTCTATGGTAAGGATGGAAGGGTTTTTTATTTTCGCGACAACAGCTGAATCTAACGTATTAGGGTGGGCGAGTAAAAAGTTCATACCACAGAATATTATGGTTTGCTGTGCACATTTTATCCTAGAGTTTAAAGAAAACAGAAAGGCCTGCACACTGATTAGAAGGGGAAATGCGTATTTGATGCAACGTGAGGGCGTGTCTCTGACAAACTATAATAAGGCTATAAAAAGTTTGGTCTTGAGATATTTGATTCCCTTATGTTAAGTATGCGACTGATTGATAATGAGCGGCGAAGGGGGCTAAGAGCGACGGCAGGCAGAAGGAGAGATCGATGCGCTGAAGTGCATGTTGATGTATTTTCTCTGCGAATAAGATTTTATTTGTATTCTGAAATTTGATGTACATCACTGTATGACTATTGTTTAATTTCAGTGCCTGTATCTAAGTTGTTCTGTCTGATGTTAATTCTTCCTGGATGTCCTTTGTTTAAACTTCCAGTCATTGGTCATGGGGGGTGTAAGTGGGAGTGATATTTGTTGATGTTTTCTCTTGCAAACTGTTTATTCAATATACCTGGTTGCGAAAGAAGTTAAATTCTTCCGTGGGGGGAATAATGTGGTATCTGAACAGTGTGCAGGTCAAAACATATTAAGAAATGATACTAAAGTAACCTAGTAATAATAATGTGTTGTAGAACAGACAAAGTGAATGTGCTAATTCTAACGCAGCAACAGCTGTCAATCTAACAGCTGAGCACTGATCAAAGAGCTTGGTCAACAGGTGGGGATCACTGACCCCCACCCAAATGAGCAGTTTGTAGTCTAATGTTAGCTACCTACAGTGTATAAAGAAGAAGTGACTGTAAAGTGATTAGTTAGTACTGTCTCACACGACGTGAGGCTGTGTGGAGCTCAGGGCTCTGCCCTGGCTCCCTGGCTGGTTCTTATGCTGTTATGATGCTGTTGAATGCTGAATAAATGAACATGGAACTTGCTGGAAACCTTGACGTCTCTGCTTCTTCTCCTCCATTTTATTACAAACTACAAGCCTGCTAACCTGCAGTTTAATGCCTCATAATATACAACAAGGGCAACCATTTTGCGTCTACTTGAATCTCAGGCTCGACACCATTACCAAACATTGCACACAGCTCTTCATCTGTCAATTCCGAACGGCAGAGCCTGAGACAGGTGAACACGTACAGGAAGTACCTGTCACTGGAGCATATCAGCTGGGAACCCAGCGGAAGCCTGCCAGCGTCCGTATTAAATAGCTGTATGGCCACATCGGGCTTCCCTGACAAAGTTGGCATTTTCTTTCTGGAGTGAAGATGAAGACAGATGCTTTTTCAGAATAATGGAGAATTAGTACATGATATGCTCACAAGCCTGACTTATGGTATTCCGTTTAAGGCGGTTAAGTCAGACCTCATACCAGCTGACACACACAGGGCCCTGGCTGTTGGCGACATTTGCCAAGGGTTTGCCGTGATCCACAGATATCGGGAAACATTCAGTCGTATAGTTTGGACATACAACCATTACATAGCGAAAGGCACTTTGGAGGGCACAGTGAATTTGGTCAACAGCATTCTGGGAACAAAGGAAATTGTCAAAGGGGCTATCCCACTGGAAAACCTTGTGAAAGAGTGGAATTGCAGCATGCACCGCTACCACGCTCTTGTTGATTTCGAGATGTCAAAACACAGCAGTGATGTGCAGAACATGAACTATTTGAGGAATTTGAATGTGTGCAAATATTTTAAATGAACTCTATTCTAAGACCTGGAATGCATCTGTGTCACTTTTTCATTTGAGCTAAAAAGCATTATTTTACACTTTTGCTATTCAAATATAGCAGATCTACAAGCTCATAGCGCGGCACCGAGTGCTGCGCTATAAGCTTGAAAATGTGTGCAAATCTTTGAATATATATTGTTTAAAGCAAACATTTTTAACTCTATTCTTTGCTTCTGGGGGTCCCTAGAACAAAACATTTTGAGATGGGGGTCAGCGGCCAGACTAGCCCATTTCCTGCTGGTGATTGGATGATCACTATACCCCGCCTCCTCACAATGAGGTGCACCCTTAATATTGGAGGCGGGCCCTAAGGTACATTAAGATAAATTGGAGAGGATCTCATGGAGACATGTAAGTGTTCAGCTATGGATACAGCAATTTTCACTATCAGGTGGAGAGATCAGGTTCAAAAACCTACTGCTTCTTTCTTTGGACTTCCCAGCAAGAGAATAAAGACTCCGGGCAGATTTTTAATAACCAGCTGGAGGCAGATATGTCACAACCAGGAAATGTGCAGTGTCAAAAGAAAGCAACACCTGACCCTGGTTATGATGGAGATTAAGAATGGTACAGATAGAAATAAACTGTCAAAAGCTTTACGTGATGTTGCCACTTGTTACTTTGTCCAAATTCTGTATACCTGTGTCCAGTGAAAGATTTAAAAACTCTGGTCTCTGCTCCTGAGTCTGACAAAGACATGTATAACAAAAGCTTCAATCCCTACCATGCTGACAAGAGCTTCTTTTTTAACTACAAAGTGCTGCAAGGATGCCTAGAAGCAGAGGAATGGCGGGTTTAATGATGATGTGGTTTGTGTTAGAGTCGGAAGAGATGGCAAAGACGTTGTCATGAGCGATGCCATGGTAGAAGACCATTGCGAGGCACAATACCTGACGATCAAACGTAAGTTCTCTCATCTGCCATAATAATTGCTCAATATCTAAACTGTGTCTTTACCAAAAGTAAATCTCTCTTTCTTTCACTATTTTCCCCAGCTTTGAAATATGTCCACACAGGAACACCTGAAAGGAATACTGTGTTCAAGTGCTTGGTTTGTTATGAATGCACAAATACATTAACAGACTGTGGTCACTTGCTCTGCTCTGCTTGCTACATGAAGATCCTGGATTGTCCATTTTGCAGAAAGCCACTGGCCAGGCACCTTCTGTTACTATCCGATGAACGGGACTGTGATAGATGTACGGAATGCTTAGATATTAAGGACACCTTAATGGTGCCATGCTATCATGTTAATTGTAAGTGCAAGAAAACATGCTGTATTTGCAGAACAATAGGCACAAATACTTTCATTTTTCTTTGTATAATAGTTACTCGGATCTCCAAGCATAAACATTTGTTATGTACAAAATATTTGTAATATCTAATTGATATTACCATTAGTGTGAACAAAAAAACTAGAATGGTGTCTCAAAATATGTATTTGTTTTTTCTTTGTCTACATTTCTGTCATTTCTGTTCTGTATTCTGTAATAAAATACTCAATCGAGCTAAAAATAGTTGTCTATCTGTCCTTTGTCTGCTACTTGGTGTGTCTGCTAATGGGGGCTCTGCTCTCATTTTTTATTTTTCAACCACACAGATTAAAAATCTCACAAAAAACTTCACAGGGAAACTGGTTGATCTAGGCATTAATTAAAAAACACATGACCCATAGACACATTTTCTAAGTTCTCTTAGGGTTGTAGTACCCGAGACCGGTCTCGAGACCGCTTTTTGATTTACTCGGTCTTGTCTCGGTCTCGCCCATAATTTCACTCGGTCTTGACTCGGACTCGGACTAAGGGACTCGGGACTCTGCCCCCACCGAGTCCACTCGAGTCCAAGACCAAGTCACTACAATGCAATGAAATAATTTTATTATACCCATATTATGAGGAGCCTATTCACATTAACATTCTAAGAGAGCTGTCTGGCGCTTATGGACAGCTGTCTTGGAGCGCATCATCTCGTGGTTGACAGCGCAGCAGCAGAACACACTCTGCCATGTCCCTCTAGTTTATATTATTTTTAAATTATTTCCATTAACAGCGCAAGCTTTCCAGGTGTTTATTTATTTATTTATTGTGTGTTCACTGTGTAGCCTGTGGTTGTTTTAATAAACGAGATTCTCTAAAGATGATTAGAGAAGGCTTTCAGTAAGGTTTCCTTGCGCACATTATTGATTGCCAGTGGCTGACAGCGCGTGTGCGCATCTAATCACAAAACCCGAGGCTTGATCAACAGAAAAATATAGATTAATACATTTGACAAAATACAGCGAAATCCCAAATTATTAGTCTTAATATCCAGTAAGCAATAGAAATGAACTGCAAACAAATTCAAAGTTATAGGCTATCAATATCACACAAAAGTAGAGAGTAGCTGTGATCTCACCTCACAAACAAATGGACAAGAAATAAATAATCCTTTTGCAAACAACATCCATGTTCTGTTTGTTTGTCAACAATGATCTAAATGGAAAGTTTATTTCAGCTATGTGACAGTTTGACATAGTTTGAGCAATTTTTGCTGTGCAGTACAGTCCTTGTTTAAGTTCATTGCCTTCACCTGTTGTTCTGCTGTGCGCAACAGGGCATATCTCCGCCAGGCCAGGTTTACCTACCCAGGCCATGAAATTCATAGGCAGTCATCGTAGCCAATTAGAATGAAATATGCTAAAACTGACTCATGTACAGTTTTAGCAGAACCGTCGCTGTTGGGTGGAAACCTTGTATGTTCCTTTTTTTTATTATTATTTAAAAACTGGTGAAAATAGCCAATCTACAAGCTTCAATTATTAATAATTAAGAAATATTATATTTTAAATAGTGCAAAATCAACTAAAGTCATTGTTAGTGCAAGTTCAATCACATTTAATTTGAATGAAAATAATTTGTGGGGAAAATACATAAAATCTGTGAATCTAATGTGATTCATATGACCCCTACTTCAGTCAGTGAAGTCCAGGGCTGAATGTGACAAATATTGAGACCAATATAACTTAGTACAAATATTGGTCATTTGCCAATATGGGTTATATTACACAGATAGTTATACTATTCTTTTACTATATTAAAATAAAATCATCCTTAACCTTCAAATTAAATTCATCATGTCCGTGGACTTTAAAAAAAATGCCCTGGCATTTGGCCATTGTGCCCTAGAAAATGACAAAAGGCCAAGTGGCCTTGCCCCTGGCCTAAAATGATGAAATTCCAGGCCTGGTCACAATGCGTCATGGGACGCATTGTGAGCTTGTAGATCTGCTTTTTTTAAAATATATATAACTACTGTAGCCTGTTATTATGACGTTTACATATTTTAAAACTGAAGATGCAAACGCATATTGAATGACAGTGCGTTTAAATCGAATGTCTCACCAGTGTTTGAAACACTGATTCATTGCTGGGATGTGGTTGGTCAATAACTTTACCATTCACATGTAATTCAGTCATTAAAGTAGCACATATCGATGTGCTATGTAATGATGGCTCCTTGTCATTAAAGGGGAGTAGTTTTCATTGTTCTGTCTGTAAGGAACATTAATGTGTAATGATGATAATGGCTCATTGGTCAATTTGGTCATTGTTGTTTGGTCTAGGTTTACCATTGAGATGTAATTAATTCAGTAAAAATAACTAAATAGCTAATTGCTCTGCCATTCATTAAAAGATGCAAAGAATTTTTTAAATGTCAAAATAAAAACAAAACAAAACTAGAAAAAGTGCTCCTCGGAGCACAGGTCTCCGCCAGGTCAGGTAGGTTATTGTTGCTTCCTGGTGGCACTATAACAGGCCAATGTGAAAAGGGCGGCATTTCTTCCTCTCTAGTGGGAATGTGTGTGGAAAATTTCACGGAAATCGCATGCTGCGTTCATGATTTGAGGCATTTTGTTCCAAACTGATCTATCCTGCAAACTTTGGAAGCTAATGTTAGCAAATTAGGATGCAATATGAAATATCGGACACATCCGTCTTGATCACATGACTAGAGATACTGTGTACTGATTTGCGTGATTTTTGGATAGAATCTGAAGGAGTAATAGCAACAAATTTGTTTTACAAAAGTCAGCCTCCTGGTGGCGCTCTAACAGGCAGATGTGAAAAATGCAGGGCAAGGGTTTTTCCGTGGCCTCTAGGGAGTGTGCAAAGTTTCCTGTGGCCTGTCATAGCGCCACCATGAGGCTGATTTGAACATTTTCTATAAAAAAAAAAAAAATCTGGTCTCGGTCTCGACTCGGTCTCGCCTCCGGTCGGTCTCGGCCTCGACTCGGTCTCGCCTCCCGTCGGACTCGGTCTTGACTCGGACTCGACCCCCTCCCTGGCCTCTCGGACTCGGTCTTGACTCGGACTCGCCCCCCCTCGGACTTGGTACTGTCTTGGACTCGCTTTAGGTGGTCTCGACTACAACCCTAGTTCTCCTTCATCATGCCCTCATTACACACTTTTTACACAGCTATGGTAAAGTCACACATTACAACACATACACATGACATCTGAGACATGAGACATTGTTGCTTTTTGATCATAATCTTTATTTGACACATACACTTGACTAAATCACTCATATGATACTGTCATTTTGAAGCACTACTTCCTTGTTTCTTTACTGTAGTGAGCACATGGAGGACCTCGTGTTGCACATCAAAGAATTATTCCTGCTCGATCTTAATAATTTTCACACAACAATGAAACTTTTTCTCCCTTACAGACCCAAGCCTAGGCTTTTGACTAAATGATTCACCTTCAGGGGACAATGAACGTTTTAGTTTCACCCTGTTCTCTGTGAACTCCATATGCTGTGGGTGCTTGTGTAGGTGTTGTCTGATGTATTCATCGATTTTCTTCTTTACAGTCTCGGACATACACACAGGCTCTTGTTTGATGTGGTACTGCTTGTCCGTATCTTGTGCCTTTACACATTGTGAGCTAATGATGAGTTCCAGCTCAGAAATCAGTGTGTCAACTGATGCTTCAAGCATAACCGTGACATCCTCAAGATTTGAGTCAATGCCCTTCAGTTCTGGAAATAGCCAGTAGAGCATATGCTTCAGAAATGTTATTTCTTGTTCAAGCACATCTATTTGCCTTTTAGCCTCATTTTCTTCCAGCTTTTCTGTTTTCACCTTCATATAGTCAGTGAGATCATCTTGGATGAATTTATTAATCCTCACCTTTACAGTCACAGACATATATCCGGACTCTTGTTTTGAGTTGGTGGTGACTGTTCGGATCTACTGCCTTTACACATTGTGTGCTGATGATGGTTTAAGCTCGGAAATCAGTGTGTCAACTGCTCTAACAAGTACATCCTCGAGATCCTCATAATTTGACTCAATGCACTCCAGTTCTGGAAATAGCCGCCAGACGCCCTTCTTGAGAGTTATGATCTGCTGTTCGAGCACATCTTTTTGCCTTTTAGCCTTATTTTCAATTTCTTCCAGCTTTTCTGTTTTTACCCTGGTATAGTCTGGGAGATCATCTTGGATGAATTTATGAATCTTCAGCCTTATAGTGTTGGACATGCATTCCGGCTGTTGTTTGACATGGTACTGCTCGTTCCAATGTACTGTCTTTACACATTGCGTCTTGATCATGCATGTCAGCTCTGAAATCAGTGCTTCAACTGCTCCGCTAAGCACATTCATGAGATTATCATATCCAATGCCCTCCAGTTCTGGAAATAGCCAGTAGAGCATATTACAAAGAATTGTTTGAGCACATCGTTTTGCATTTTGGCCTCATTTTTTTCGTCCAGCTCTTCTTTCTTCACCGAGGTGTCTGTGAGCTCCATTGGTGTTGTAATGTTGGGGAGTTTATATTTGATGAACTTATAGATTTCCATCTTTACACTATTGGACATACAAGTGGGCTTTTTGTACTCTTCCATCTGGTTCTGCTCTTCACAATCCCCTTCCATGACAAGCTGCTCTTCTGAGTTGTCTAGCTTGACACATTGTGATTTGATGATGCTTTTCAGCCCACAAATCATGTCCTCAACAGCACTGTCAAGCACACAAATGTCATACCCATTGCCCTCCAATTCTGGAAATAGCCAGTATAGGTTTTTCTTCATATCTGCATTTTCTTGCTGGAGCAAGGCTGTTTGTTTTTTATCCTGATCCATTAACTGAGAGAGCTCATTCTCTAGTTCAGTGCACTTTTCATTATAACTTTTTAATTCTTTCTCGTAATACTGGCATTCTATGGTGTTCCTCTCTGCCCTTTCATTAATTGTTTTCTGAGAAATGTCTAACTTGTTCTTGTACCACTTTAATTTGTCATTGCAATGTCACAAATCATTTTCATTTTTTTCCAGATTTCTTTTTTCATTGGCCCTGGCCACTTTCGCTTTTGCTTCTTCAGCTTGCTTTAGGTTCTGCTCCACTTCTGCCTTGCTTGCCTCAGCCTCTTTCTTTGCCTTGAGAGCCTCTGCAAGCTCCTTTTCAGCTTTTTCATTCGCTTTGATGCCCTGAGCAAGCTGCAATTCCAACTTGGTTTTAGCTTTGTTAACCGTGAAGAGGTCCAATTCTACATCATGTTTTGCATTCATGGCCTCTGCCAGCTCTTTTTCATTGGCTTCGATGCACTGAGCAATTTCCATTTTCACCTTGATATTGGCTTCCTTAGCCTTGGCGAGCTCCGATTCTGCTATTTTCTTGAGTTCCCCCTCTAGCTTGTTATTTTTCTTCCTCGCTTCGAGTGCTGAATGCATCAGCAGCTGTGCATACATGTGATATGCGCCGCATAGCTCCTGCATAATATTCTCTGATAACTTGTTCCACACTTTACAGTGCCTGCACTTTTTGAACTCGCTCACGATTCCGCAGAACGTCACAGACATGTGTTCAATACAGTTGTCCATACTCTCTGCCTCTGAAACCGAGGGGAACGATCTGTATATGATATCCAAGAGATTGGCAGTGAAAGCCTCGCCAAAGGTAACCAGACCTGGCGGGTTCCTCTGATCCCTTGTGCCCTCTGCTACAACATTGAGCACACTGTGATTTTTTTGAGATGTGTCCATCAGCTCGGATGCTATGGTAGATGTGTTCGATCTCTCTGGTGCAGACCTGTTGTGCTTGGACTGAAAGGGGGCCACCTGCTCTCCTGTGGCAGAGCCTGTCCTGGTAGCGAGAGAGGCTCTGCCAGAGTTCCCACCATGCATCTTCTTCTGAATCGTATGAACGCCAAACTGTGTGTTGACTTGAGTCATCGGCGAGCTCCTGGACACTGGTCTTGTACTTTCGTCTGTGATTGAGACAGTACCTTTTGGGTTCCTTACCGGGATATGTAAGCCGTACCTCGGCACACAAGGTCGTGCAAGTGAAACCAAGGAGAATCCTGTCAATCTGCTTCACTGCCGGAACCCTGAGCGGGTGAGCAGGACAGGCAAAAATAGCGTTCCGTGAATAAGCATAGCCACAGCGCTGACACATACCCTCCCGGCTTGGGTGTGCTCTAATACTCGAGTGCAGCTCCTCAAGAGCTCTGGACCAGAACCTCGCCCCGTCACAGCAGAGAGCCGCAAGGCAAATCGCCCAGTATTGTGTTGCGATCTCTTCAATGCGCAATGTTAGCGTTACTCCTTCGCTTCTGCATCTCCTCAACTGTAGTCCCTCATACACCAAGCATATATGCAACCAGTTCTCCTTACCCGTGGGGTCGCATATCTTGTTGCAATTTATGTTAACAGCTGAAAATGAGAGACTTCCATGCAGACTTTGGCGGAGAACGACAGAGTTGCTCCAGAAACTGGAGAGGGACTGTTTACCCAAGGGCATGCGAAATGCTGCCTGCGAGTAGAGTGCCTTGAAAGCCAAGGGCGCAGCTAGTGCAGCCATTGTCTGGACCATCACCGCATCAAACTCAGCCCCTGGGCTTTATACACGTGATTCAGTATATTCTTCACTTCCTCTTCAGGAACACAGCCCATGTACTTCTCTTGCTTGTAACTTTCTCCACGGTGCACCTCATAGGGCTTGGCCCACGCTAGGGGGGTGAAGGTAGCGAGCCAATTCGCCACAAGGGGTGCCCTCTTATGTCAGATGGGTATGGGTCAAGGAAATGTTTGCTTGAGATCAGGCAATGAGCCCTATCTTGCTGGGCGCCAGTGACAGTGAGCACCAAGCAGTGTGTGGAAGGGGAAAAGCCACTGTCAAGGTCAATTTTAATGAGGCCCTTTTCATCAGGCTTCACAGTGACTGGGTAGGGGAGCTCCCGACCGAGCTCTGACAGTGTAACCAGAACATATTCAACCAAGGCAACTGTAGGACAGGCAAGGCTGACAAGCAACTGCGGAGAGTGAGCCATGATTTTACAAGTGGGTGATAGGGGGGACTTGAGCAGGAGTAAAAAATAGGAATTAGGATTATTGCTAGCGTTAACTTTAATACTACATTGAGTGTCACTTTAACATAGCGCACAATTAGCACAGGAAAACAGATAGAGAAAACACAAAAAAATGTTGTTTACTGGTGTAAAGGTTACTTTATTGAGGATTTACACAAAAAAAGAGCAAGACAACAATCTAATAAAATGACAACTGCAGGGTTGAAACATTGAGTCCTTTCCTTGCTCACTCAGCCCTGAATATTAGGTAGGTTGTTGTTTTTTAAAAAGAAACACTTCATCTCTTCTCTGTAAAAATCCATTACGTCCTCAATGTTGCGACGTCTGCACACTTGTTTGCATCCAAGTGGGCTGTACTTTGACACAGTGAAGGCCTTCTTCTCCAAGGACACAGTGTAGATATTGTCAGGGGTGGAAACCTCAAACAGGTAACAGGGGTCATTAATTCTCTCCCTGTAGGTGTATGCAAGACTAGGTTTCTCTATGCTGCCCGAGAGAGAGGAGAGGATGTCATTTACTGTCTGCGGCCCATGCTTGATATTGTCAGGGTCTAGATTGTCTCCCCACCACTCAGCACCTTGTTCCAGACACGCCATCAGGACCCTTTTGTACATCACCAGTTTGGAAATGAACTCCTCTTGCTCGCATCCCGTGTGCTTCAGTGGAGTGTAGGGGCCACCATGCATATTTTCAAGTGCAACCAGTACAGACGAGAGACACTTGTTTCTTGTCAAAGAGATTCGGGCTTGATCTTTCTCTTTCAGTCCACTGCATCCAAAATAGCTTTTAGCGCCGCACTTCTCGATTTGCACTGAGATCTCCTCGATGTCACCGTCGTTGAACGTGACCGAGATCAGTCTGCAGAAACGGCCTTTATGCTTTATTTTATCGTAGAAGTACTCAGAGAACACCAAATTGCCGGGTCCGGCGTCCTCCAATGCAGCATGTACCTCGGTCCTTCCTGCTCGCCCCCACCAGGTAATGTTCAGCTTGGCTTTCACGTTAATCCACTGGTTTGACAATAGCTCCCAGGTTGCAGGTGAGCTGGAGTCCCTCAGGCCCTCCCCTTCTGCCTCGTTGTGAACTCTTGTCTTGCTCATTTTTGCGCAAAAGCAGATGAAACCTATGTTATGTATACAGGCTCAGCATGTTGATCCACAATAGTGTTAGTAACATGGGTGGGCACTGACTGTGAAGGAATGTGCAGTCAGTGGTTATATATATACCACAAGAGTTCTCACTTAACTTGTGAGTGTGCTCTTGACACTCCGCCCCTAAACATCACTTTGGCAAGTTAGCACCTGTGTCTTCGGCAGAAGACATGGATGAGTGCCAGAGACTCGATGAGGACATGAGTCATGGGACAGACCTGGACTTCGACCCGGTAATTTATGGTGTCAGACCCAAACATCATGCAAAAGCTCTCCTCAGCGAGGCTTACATACAATGTGTCACATCAAGCACTTTCCATTCTAGGACTCGTAAAGGCTTTCCAGCCAACGATGCCAGGGGGGAAGTGGTGAAGTTGTTAACATGCAAGACAAATGCTCCGTGCTGCAGAGAGGCATACAAAATCTTCCTCCTTCTCTGGGACACCCTCGCTGTGGAGCTGCTTTCTGAAGGCGAGCTGGGAAATACCAATTGGACTCAAAGCAGAGCAGCAGTTTCACAAAGGGAGGACAAGAAGGCAATGCTCAGATTGGGGCTGATGGCACACTTTTATAGCTACTTGTCAAGGAATTTGGCTATTAAAAACACACAGCATTCCATCCAGCTAAGAAAGGTGAGGGATGCAGCTAGAATCCTAAACCTGGGTTCTGCTCCCTCAAGCCATGTTCGCTCCAAGACAAGGGGGAGCAGGAAGCAAAGATCAAGGCAGTGCTGGGGTGTCCATTGGAGTGAGCTGAGCTTTGTCAAGTGCAAGCTGTCATACTATGACAAGCTTAAGGCTTTTCAGACCGTAAAGTATACAGGCTTCGCTCTGTACAAAAACATTGAGTCAGAACTCAGCTGCTATTTTGCACTGGCCATGGCTTACACCACTGACAGCCCGCTGGAACTGGCAGAGGCATACATGCCTTGGTTGAAGCCCGCTGTAGAACTGATTAATCAGGAGAAATTTGAAGAGCTCTCAAAATGCGACAAGCGCCTGCAGACCTACTTGTACCTGGTGCTCAACTGCCATGTAAACTGGATCAGGCCCACCTGCGAGCAGATACAGCTGGTTTTTGAGCAGCCGCGTGGAAAGCCGCGGGTCGGAGAAGGTGACGTTCGCTGCAAAAGATGTCTTAAAAAACAGACTTTTCGCTCCTCAGAGGTGCAGCGCAACCCAAAGAACATCGATGTGGAGTTTGAGATAGATAGGATGGCCTTCACCTCTTCTTGCTGCAAGGCCCCAACCTTTTACTTGCCCCTCTGCACAGACTCAGTGAACACGCTGACATTTACTGACTATACACAGGTTTACACCACATGCCCCTCATGCAAGTGGACCATCTTTTCTGAGCTACTGGTGGACTATGAGACACTTGCTTCACGTTGCATTTGTCGTATAGGGAGGAGTTTATCAGAAACCAAAAAGGATATTTATAAGTAGAGCAAGAACCAGATCAAAACTATTAACTCCTCTGAGCCATGCTCACTCAGGTGAAACAGAGACAGATACAGGATATCACATGCAGAGTTTGTTGCACTGTTGTAACTGATCATGTTATGAGTGGAAATAAATAAATATCTGAATTTGAATGGTGAAATTCTTGTGCCTCCTGTCGTTATTGTCTCTTAATGTAATGCCTCTGAACTGTAATTCCCAGTATATATTATGTGTTTGTACTAAATATTTGGTGTTTGTAAACAATGGCGTCCTGAGAAGCAGGGAACACAGGGAGGTATCACTACAGATAACCTCAGCATGTCTTAAATGAATGAAATAGAAGATAGCAGATCTACAAGCTCGTAGCGCGGCACTCGGTGCCGTGCTATGAGCTCGTAGATCTGCTATTTTGGAATAGGCAAAGTGTAAAATAATGCTTTTAATAGTACAATTGACAATGGACATTTAAAGGCAGGCTTACAACTACATACTTACGCCTAGTAACCTCTTTCATACTTTAAAATGTTCATCTTACTTGGGACATGTTTGCCTGAAAAGGAATCTTTGAAATGTTGCATAGTTTTAGAATTGTACTCCTTTAAAAGTTCAGAGATTTATAATGGAGGCGGATGGAAGGTTAGGGTTAGGGTTAAGGGACCTCAAAAAAACACTTTCACCTAGAAACTCCATTCACAGTTCAAAAATTCCACCTTACTGTGGACATGCATCCTTGAGATGTTTTACTTTGAAATGATTTATAGTTTTTGAAATATTTAACTTTAAGCGCCCAAAGCATTGTCAATGGCAATGGATATTTAAAGGGAAAAGGGTACAAACTTTGCCAGGCTAAGTTAACAGAACAAGTCAGAACCTCTGTGGTGCAGTGCTTTAGATACAGGACTTGCAACCAGAAGGTTACCGGTTCAAATCCAACCAGTACAGGTTTCCAACTCTGATCTTTCACGTAAGAGCGTGCAAGAGACCATAGAAAGTGTGTACCATGGTGGAGCAGTGGTTAAGATTCAGGCCTTGCATACTGAAGGTCCTGAGTTCAAATCCCGCAAGGACATCTTTCTAACTTTTACTTGGGGCTTTTACCTTTATCTAATCTAATCTTACCTTTTACCTTTCAGAAAATTCCACGCAAGTCAACAGAACAGGTAAGGACCTCTGTGGTGCAGTGGTTTAGATACAGGACTTGCAACCAGAAGGTTCCCGGTTCAAATCCAACCAGCGCACTTTTCAAACTTTTACCCGACTCTGGCACCTTTATCTGATCTTTCACTGAACAGCGTGCAAGAGACCACAGAAAGTATGAACCATGGTGGAGCAGTGGTTAAGATACAGGCCTTGCATACAGAAGGTCCTGAGTTCAAATCCTGCAGGGACATCTTTCCAACTTTTACCTGGGGCTTTTACCTTTATCTAACCTTTCACTGAAGAGCACGCGTGTGGACAGCATTGAGCATGAACCGTTGTGGTGCAGTGGTTTAGATACAGGGCTTGCAACCAGAAGGATCCCGGTTCAAATCCAGCCAGATCTTTTCTCCAACTTTTACCTTGATCCTGTACCTGGCCTGTAGACCTGTTTCCAATTTGGTGTTGGGGGAATTTCTCACCTGAACTGAGTCAGTGGGTCCCTAGACATGAAAAATCACGGAGGTGCTTGTCCGCCAGAGTGGCACGAATGGCGCAATGGCCAAATAAAAAATGGCCGCCATCGACTATGATGAAAATCCAACTTTTTTGTTTTTGAGTGTTTAAACACATGTAATACCTCCATTTAGACTAATTGTGGTGTGTGGAATTCATTTCTGATATTGTTATGACCATTTTGGGTGATTTTGACCTTGAAAGGTCATGGTCATGGTCATTTTGTTATTCTGAAGACCTTGACCATAACTTGGCCATTGTTAGGAGTAAAAACAGGTGCAATGAGTCTTATCCAACTAATTCTGACATTTAGAATTCATTTCTGATATTGTTTTGACCATTAAGGATCATCTTGTCATTGAAATATCAATGTCAATGTCATTTTTCAATAATTAAATTACGATTTTGTACTTTACTGTCCCTTTTATTGTATTTTTTTTTCATAATAATTTGCTCGAAGTGTATCTGCAAAGCGAGAATTCTTGATCAGTTTGATCCGCTGTGGTGCATCAGCAGGAGACCCTCTGATATGGGCCGCTGTGCACACACTTGTCTCATCTGCTGTGGTGCCGATGATGCGTGTTGGCTTCCTCCCTGTCATACCAAGACCCATCACTGATCGTGCTACCGTCAGGCATTGCCTCACCAACTTCCAGAGTGTTTGCAGACAATTAAATCACACATCAATGGCGATATGGTGCGATGAAGGCGTGTTCGCCCCGGCTGCAGATATTTACCTGCACGAGACAGAACAATTCAAGGATCTTTTTCTCTGCATGGGCCCTTTCCATTGGACCCGTGTTCTGCTCAGATGCCAGGGAAAACTGCTTCGAGGTTCTGGCCCGGATGACGCACTGGTTGAGTGTGTCGTGTTTGGACCTGGTGTGATAGAGTCAGTGTTAAACGGCAGCCATTATGTCCGGGCTCTCACTGGGATGCTGATTTTGGAGGATGTGATCAGGTCGCTCCAGTGGAAGATGTTCTGGCACCACAAGGACAAAGCTGCATATCCAGTGCTAGCACAGGTAGAGGCACTGCACACTACGCTAGCTGCAAATCAAAGTTGCCCAGAGCAGTTTGAGGCCCTGATTGGACAATTGGAGAAGTTGAATCAGTACTTTCTGGAGTTTGAGAAGGAGTGCGAGGCCAAGTCAGAGCTCTGCCAATTCTTTGGAGTTTGGCTAGAGTTGGTGGCCGTCATCAAGAATGCTGTAGTCTCTGAAAGAGAAGGAAACTGGGATCTACATGCGGCTACTGTCGAGGACTCCATGCCAATCTTTGCAGAATGTGACTGCATAAACTACCTGCGTCATGGCTCATGGTATCTTGAACAAATCAAGGTGCTAGAGTTCACACATCCTGAGCTCTACCGGCGCTTCTCTATAGGCCAGTGGGTTGTTCAGGATCGACCAGGCTGGTTCTGCGCTGTAGGAGGTGACATGAAGGTCGAGCAGACCATTCAGCGAGTGTCGAAGGGTCCAGGAGGTCACTATGTAGTAGGAGCCACACACAATGCAAATTCTGTGGCAGAGTTTGAGCTCTTGTTCCACGAGATTGGGTCAATCACCAATGTCCTCAACCTTCTCACCAACAACCACACCATGAAACACACAGAATGCCATCTCCAGCATGCACTGAGTACCACTCGCCGCCTTACATTCAACCGGAATGTGTCAAAGCTGCTGGACTTTGTGCTAGAGCGTCAGAATCCATACTCAATAATGGTCAATGTGCCTGTGCCACTGCACAATCTGCTCACAAAGCAAGCTGTTGACCGAGGGGTTGCTCCACGCTTGCTCAACTGTCTCACAAATGGGGTCTACTGAGTCTACTGCTCATACAGACAGGAAAGGTTAGTTGAGAAGACCAAGAAAATGAGCACAACCATACCAAAGCGGAAGCTACCGCAGTTCAACGAGCAACCGAAGAAGACACCAACAACCATTCTGAAGGAGCAGAAGTTAGTCTCATCCAAAGACATGGCCGAGGCACATAGGAGTATGGACATTGCTAAGGAGCGGGGCATGAACATCCGGCAGGTACTAACTCATGATGTGCTCTCAGCATCTCCCCTGTTTGAAGGTGACCTTCCAGCTCATGTCAACAAGTCAAAACTTGTCAGTGAAATTGAGCCTGAACTTGACCTCACCCAATGGAGTCTAAAGTCTACTCTTGCCACTCATGTTGTGGTAGACTTCATGTCGAAAATACGGCAGATGCCACTAGCACGATTCCCTACTTTAGGTGCGGTCATCAACGCCATCATCAGCTCAACATTATCCCTCTGTGAAGAGCCAGAGTTCATCCATCTCATACTTGATTCCTACATTGAGATGTCTCTAAAGGAAGGGGAGCGCATGCGGCGCACAGACTCAAGAACAGGAATCGACATCATTGGCATGAACAGAGACACACCCATCCCTCAGCAACTTGACAAGTTCTGGGCATCTGAGGAGAACAAGCGGAATCTCCAGCTGCTAGTTCGGGATATGGTGTGCAGTCGAGGCTGTCGCAATACTACCATCATTGTCAGCTCTGTTGTCTCTGAAGATGAGGTGCTCCCAGCAAAGGCAGCTGGTGGTGAAGAGATCCCAGACCTCTTGAACTGGATTGAGGAGGCTGATACCAGACTGGTGGTGCATGTGGAGTGGGCTGTTCGTGTGAAACAGAGCAAGAGAGTTATCATAGTCTCCAATGATACAGACACCTTCGCATTACTGCTGTACTACACCCCATACTTCCAAGCACTGGGGATGAAGGAGATCTGGCAGCAGTATGGCACTGGTGAGAAGCGGCGCATGCTTCCACTGCATCAAGCAGTCTCTCATCTTGGAGCACCACTAGCCAAGACAGTGATCAAGGCACATATCCTGACTGGAGAAGACTGCATGAGCAAGGTGGGGACCAAACATGCAGCTATGACTTCTGACCCAGTACAATATTTAACAAACTTTGGAGAGGCAGACACCTTGACAGAACAAGACACAGCATTGGCAGAGAAGTACTTGGTACGTGTCTGGGCAGGGGCTAGGTCAAGTACAACTGCTGAGACGTTTGATGACCTCAGGGTAGAAAGCTATACCAGTGCCAGTGCTGGAATTGATGCTCTCCCTCCCACAAGTAGTGTGATCAGAGGTCACATCAAACGAGGTGCTTTTCTGGTGCATAGGGCTTGCCTCCTGCTTGTGACGGCCAAGGAACCTGAGGCAAGACTAGAGGCAATGGAACATGGATGGGAGGAGCACTTTGGTACACTCCTGCCATCCAAATGTCTGAAGCCCTTACCACCGAGTCTGCTCACAGTATGCAAGTGTGCAGGCAAGTGTGACACTCGGCGATGTGGCTGCCGTGCTGCTGGAGTTCCGTGCATTATATTCTGCCATGGAAAACAGGAAAAACCTTCATGTAAAAACCCATCACACTAACCTGCATGCACACATATATGCTGCACTGTATGAGAAAAAAAAAAAATTGATTTTGTCTTATGATTTTATTAGTATATCACTTTTATTTTCATGTCTTATTTTCTAATTAAAGCACCCAATTCAAATAAAAGTCAAAGGGGGATATTTAGAATTGAATTTTTTTTCATGTTCATGTCTTTTGTTTTAAAAAAAAGAAAGAAAAAAAAGGAAAAAGTACAATAAAAGTGTTAAAAAAAGAATCGAGTTATTGAATAATGATATTGGTATTGATATTTCAATTACAAGATGATCCTTAATGGTCAAACAATACCAGAAAGGAATTCTAAATGTCAGAATTATTTGGATAAGACTTATTGCACCTGTTTTTACTCCTAAGAATGGCCAGGTTATGGCCAAGGTCTTCAGAATAACAAAATGACCTTGACCATGACCTTTCAAGGTCAAAATCACCCAAAATGGTCATAACAATATCAGAAATGAATTCCACACACCACAGTTAGTCTAAATGGAGGTATTACATGTGTTTAAACACTCAAAAAAAAAAAAGTTGGATTTTCATCATAGTCGATGGCGGCCATTTTTGATTTGGCCATTGCGCCATTCGTGCCACTCTGGCGGACAAGCACCTCCGTGATTTTTCATGTCTAGGGACCCACTGACTCAGTTCAGGTGAGAAATTCCCCCAACACCAAATTGGAAACAGGTCTACAGGCCAGGTCCTGGACTACCTGGCGCTTTTACCTTTATCTAATCTTTCAGTGAATAGCACGCAAGTGAACATGATAAGTAAGAACCACTGTGTCAATCTCAAGCATACATGTCCACAGTAACCGTGGAACAGCGCCCTCTACTGGCCCTCTACTGGCAGTGACGTCAGACTTCGGTGCTCTATATCCATTGCCATTGAACATCCAATTGGGCGCTTAAAGTTAAATATCTCAAAAACTACAAAACATTTCAAAGTAAAAAGTTCAAGCATTTGTGTCCACAGTAAGATAAATTATAAAAAGTTTGAATAGTTTGAATGGAGTTTCTAGGTGAAAGCGTTGTTTGAGGTGCCAAAACTTTTAAGAGAGTACAATTCTAAAACTTCGAAACATTTCAAAGATTCGAATTAAGGAAAACATGTTCACAGTAAGATGAACATTTTAAAGTTTGAATGGGGTTTCTGGGCGTAAGCATGTAGGACTAGTAGCCTGCCAAAGTTTGTACTTTTCCCCCCAACATCAGAAAAAAGAGTGACGGTCAAATGGCAAAATAAGCGAGCCCAAAGTAGCTTATAATAAGCAGACTTGGCAACGCTGCCTTGGATGCGGGACAGTGAGAATCGCGATACAGCTTTCAATTTCGGTACATTTTCGGTACGTATCGAGTATCGTGACACCCTTTATATATATATGTTTTCACTCAGGGATTCACACAGAATTTCCTCAAGTAGCTTCACCAGATAACCTCTGTGTAGTCATTAGAGGTGGATGTTCTGGGAGGGTGTTATACTGTAGGTGAGAAGCTCAGTCTTCTGGTGTCTGAGAGGTTGTTATACTGTAGGTGAGAAGCTCAGTCTTCTGGTGTCTGAGAGGTTGTTATACTGTAGGTGAGAAGCTCAGTCTTCTGGTGTCTGAGAGGTTGTTATACTGCAGGTGAGAACCTCAGTCTTCTGGTGTGTGGGAGGTTGTTATACTGTAGGTGAGAACCTCAGTCTTCTGGTGTCTGGGAGGTTGTTATACTGTAGGTGAGAACCTCAGTTTTCTGGTGTCTGGGAGGTTGTTATACTGAAGGTGAGAACCTCAGTCTTCTGGTGTCTGGGAGGGTCTTATACTGTAGGTGAGAACCTCAGTCTTCTGGTGCCTGGGAGGGTCTTATACTGTAGGTGAGAACCTCAGTCTTCTGGTGTCTGGGAGGGTGTTCTACTGTAGGTGAGAACCTCAGTCTTCTGGTGTCTGGGAGGGTGTTCTACTGTAGGTGAGAACCTCAGTCTTCTGGTGTCTGGGAGGGTGTTCTACTGTAGGTGAGAACCTCAGTCTTCTGGTGTCTGGGAGGGTGTTCTACTGTAGGTGAGAACCTCAGTCTCCTGGTGTCTGGGAGGGTCTTATACTGTAGGCGAGAACCTCAGTCTCCTGGTGTCTGGGAGGGTGTTATACTGTAGGTGAGAACCTCAGTCTTCTGGGCATTTATGGCACAAGAACAACCTCGGTACAGTCCGTCTCCACTCTGAGAAAGAAAGAAAGAAACAAATATTAATTCAAGTGACGAGAGCCAGATATATACGTAGATTGTATCCTGTCACAACGTACACAGCCTACTATATGGACTCAAACTTCATTTATAGAGCACATTTAAAAACAACAGAAGCAGCAAAGTGCCACAAGGTTGAGGCAAACAGCATCAACAACAGGCATCCATCGGCGCACAGACACATATAGTGCATAGTTAAAACAGATTAGAGCAGAGGTCTTCAACAGGGGGTCCTCAGAGTTACTACAGGGGGTCGCCAAATCTTTGTGTGATAAGATTTTTGTTTTTACATTAACCACTTGAACCCTACCATCCCTATTCTGAGGGGAACATTAGTCGAAAATAGCCGATCTACAAGCTTGTAGATCGGCTATTTTTGGCAAAGAGAGGGGGAAAAAGAGCAGACTAAGTACAGAGTGAAAGTTTACTTAGTGTTGATGGTTTAAGTGGTTAAATGTCTGAAAACGCACATTAACATGGAACCAACATCTATGAAAAGCTTTAATCCGCAACACAAGTTTATGCAATATATAATGGGGGTCCCTGCTTCATCTCTCTCTGAGAGGGGGTCCTTGGCCTGAAAACGTTGTAGACCCCTGCATTAGAGGATCCTGTGACATTAAAAGACCCCTGCATTAGAGGATCCAGTGACATTAAAATACCCCTGCATTAGAGGATCCTGTGACATTAAAAGACCCCTGCATTAGAGGATCCTGTGACATTAAAAGACCCCTGCATTAGAGGATCCAGTGACATTAAAAAAAACCTTCATTAGAGGATCCAGTGACATTAAAAGACCCCTTCATTAGAGGATCCAGTGACATTAAAAGACCCCTTCATTAGAGGATCCAGTGACATTAAAAGACCCCTGCATTAGAGGATCCAGTGACATTAAAAGACCCCTGCATTAGAGGATCCTGTGACATTAAAAGACCCCTGCATTAGAGGATCCAGTGACATTAAAAAAAACCTTCATTAGAGGATCCAGTGACATTAAAAGACCCCTGCATTAGAGGATCCAGTGACATTAAAAAAAACCTTCATTAGAGGATCCAGTGACATTAAAAGACCCCTTCATTAGAGGATCCAGTGACATTAAAAGACCCCTGCATTAGAGGATCCAGTGACATTAAAAGACCCCTGCTGTAGGGCCAATATGCCTATCGACGCCAGGATACGTCTTTTCAACGCGCTCACAACACTTGGACTTGGGCGTCTTGTTACTCACTGTTTGATGTTTGTTGATTGTTGCATCTTGATGAGCGAACAGGTTGATTTCGAACAGGTTGATGTATGGAAGGAGTTTTGTAAAAGTTTCAAATAATATGGGGGGCGGGGCAAACAACGAAAACAAGAACAGGCTCCAGACTTAAACTAAAAGGCTTTCAAAACAAACAGGCGCAGCATAAGGGTTTAAATAAACTCAAAATAGTTAAGTCTTTCATTCATAATCTGCGCTGTGTGTGTGTGTGACGAGCGAGCGGTTGAAAATCTGTTTCTCCTCTGGCGTCCTGCTACACACAGCTGTGGCCTGATTAATAGGGAACCATGGTGCCATTTTTCAAGGCGACCAGTGGGGGCGCCATTTAGTCAGAAAATATGAAATCAAATGAAATGGCTCCTACATAACCGGCCCCTATTGTTATGGGCAGGCTCTAATAACAATACAAAATCTAAACTGGAGCCATACAAAAATGTTCAAACAAAATCAAATAAATACTTGTGAGGTGGGAAACAGGCATGGTGTATAGGCCTGTCTGAATCTTCAGTTCTTAATTTGAGTTTGGCACCAGCAGGCAAATCTTGCTGAAGGGCCTTTCAAGTACGCTGGTTTTTGTCTGAAGACGCATGGCTTCCACTTCACACTTAACTCTATGGAGACTTACATCATCCTTAGTTTGTTGTTTGGTGACTGATAGCAAGATCTTTTTGAGCAAATGGATTAATCGTTCCCATACTCCACCATGATGGGCACCAGCGGGTGGATTAAATATCCATTTGACTCCTTTCTGCTGTAGAGTTCTTTCTATTTTGTCCAAATTCCATTCCTTCATAGATTCTTTCAGTTCTCTTTCAGTGGATATGAAGTTAGTCCCATTGTCTGACCGTATTTCCATCACTTGGCCTCTTCGAGCAATAAAACGCCTGAGTGCATTAATGCACAAGTCTGTATCTAAAGAATGGGCCACTTCTAGGTGTACTGCTCTACTGACTAAGCAGGTGAAAATGACTCCATATCTTTTGACTGTGGTACGGCCTCTTTTCACCTCAATAGGTCCAAAATAGTCTACTCCTACTTGAGTGAAAGGTGGTAGGTCAGGTGTTATTCTATCTCTTGGCAGGTCTGCCATCTTCTGTTCTCCAACAGATACATTGAGACGTCGACATGTCACACATTCAGAAAGAATCTTTCTTGCCAATGAGTTGGCACATGGAATCCAATACTTTTGTCTCAGTAAGGAGAGCATGTGGTTTCTCCCACTGTGTCCTACTTCCTGATGGATCTTTCTATAAGAACGAGCTTTGACACATGATGGTCTTTTGGGAGAATGGCAGGGTGCTTTGCATCTTCCGGCATGGCTGCTCTGCTTAATCTCCCACCCACTCTTAATACCTTGTTTTCAAGTTTGGGATCAAGTTTGTAGATTGAACTGTGTTTCTGCACGTTCAAACTTCCTTTCTGTAATGTTTCAACTTCCTCTTGAAATCCTTGTTTTTGACAGAACGGCTATCTCTGCTATGTCCAGTTCATCCAGAGAGAGCTTGTGTACCTTTACAGTGTTTTTGAATTTTGTCATCTCTACTTCAATTGACTGTCCTTCTTTGTCTGTGTCTGATTCTTGAATTTGCATCAGATCTTTCCTTTTTCTACTCAACTGTAAAAGGTGAGTTCTCAAATACAGCATCCATGCCACAGCTCTTTTCAATCTGTAGAAACTTGAGTAGTGGTGTATGAGTGTGCTAGTAGGATCTTGATCTGTCATCTGGATGGTATTGACTGTAACCTTCTCTCTTTTGACTTCAGGATCGTCGGCTGTTATGGGGGTGAGATCAGCAGGTAAGTTAGGCCATGTCTCTTCCTTTTCCTGTAGGAAGTCCGGTCCCTTCTTCCAGTTTTCACACTTTAAAAATGCATCAGCTGTAAGACCTCGGGACACATGGTCTGCAGGGTTGATCTTGGTGTTCAAGTATCTCCACTGCTCAATAGAAGAGTGTTCTCTGATAGTGATGACTATTAGCCACGAAAGTCTGAAACCTCTTGGTGTTGTTCCTAATATATTTCAAGACTGATGTACTGTCTGTCCAAAACACTGCTTTTCTGAGTGGAAGGTATAGCTCAGTCTCCAGCATCCTGTTAACTTTCACTGCTAATACTGCAGCAGTAAGTTCCATTCTAGGTATCGTAACCTGTTTCAAGGGGGCGACTCTTGCTTTTGCCATGATTAAAGAGGTGTGAATTTGGTTTTCAGTATTGGTCATTTTAAGGTAGGTCACAGTACCATATCCTGTCTCACTTGCATCACAGAAGTGATTTCTGTCATGATTGACAGAAAGCCTCTGGAATCCTGTCGTCCCATCCATAATTCAGTTGACATAACTGTTGCAAGATGTGTTTTGCAGAGAATATGAACAGAGCTAAGAACCCCAGAGGGTCATACACTGAACTTACAGTGGAAAGGATTCCTCTTCTTGTGTAAGGTTGATGTTTCATGTTCACTTGGATTCTGAATGTATCTTCCTCCACATTCCACTGCACTCCAAGGGCCCGTTCAACCGGTAGATGTTTCTGATCCAAGTCAATATCTTTTACCTCTGTGGCTCGCTCTTCCTCTGGAATACAGGCCAGCACTGTGCGGCTGTTGCTTACCCATTTGGTTAGGCGGAAACCTCCTTGAGCACACAGGGTTCTTAATTCTCTAGATAGTGCTATGCAGTCCTTCTCACTTGGCACAGACTTAAGACAATCATCAACATAGAAGTTTTCTTTAACAGTGTTAACTGCCACTGCTGAGAACTTATCCTTATTATCTTCAGCAGTCCTTCTCACGGCATAACTAGCAACACTGGATGAAGATGTTTGCTCCAAATAAATGCACTGTCATTCTGTACTCTACTAGGCTGTGACTGATGTCACCATTTGGCCACCATAAGAATCTAAGAAAGTTTTTGTCAGCTGGTGTGACTTTCACTTGATGGAACATGCCTTCTACGTCTGCCATCATTGCTACTGGTTCTTGTCTAAACTGGATCAAGACGCCCAGCAGTGTGTTGGTTAAGTTTGGGCCTTGAATAAGCTCATCATTTAATGAAGTTCCTTGGAATGATGCAGAACAGTCAAAGACTACACGCAGTTTGCGTTTCTTTGGGTGGCGTACTCCATGGTGAGGTAAGTACCAGGTCCTTCCTTCCTCTGGACTTAACTGCTCTCGTGGTACAGCTTCAGCGTGTCCCTTTTGAATGACACTTTCAAGAAAGTCAGTGTACTCTTTATGAAACTCCGGATCCTTCTTGAATTTCCTTTTAAGTGACATGACACGCTGCTCTGCCAGGTGGCGGTTGTTAGGCATTGCTATATCAGTCTGCTTGAATGGAAGGTTTATTTGGTAGTGACCATCTTTCATCTCAGTAGAGTCAGACATGATTTGCATGAATCTCTTGTCTTCCATAGACATTTCTGCCTTCTCTTCATAACCCTTTTCTGGGAAATCATAATTGAATTGTTGGATATTGAGGTCATTCAAATGTATTATTGATATGCGATTGCCGAATATATGGGTTGGCTGCTTATGGCTTATTGTGGGTTCGTGTAGAAGCCCATTAACCACCCATCCAAGTCTTGTCTTTACAGCGTAGGGCCCAATACCCTTGCTATTAATTACTGCCCAAGGTTCCATAAACTTAGCTGCATCATTACCAATCAGGAGTCCAATATCTGCATCAATATATGGCAACTTAACCTCTTTTAGGTAGCTCCATTCTTACACATCAACCTGAGTGGGAATTTGCTCCTTGGTTACAGGAATTTCTGTTTGAGTATAGAGTGGTGGCAGTTTTAGAAAATTATCTTCTTCAAGACTTGACACTTCCAGATTCTGTTAATACTTATGACCTTTTCTTGTCCTAGAGTACGAAGTAGGATTCGAGTTGGTGTCGCTTTGGCATTCAATTGCTTCCTTAAAGCTTCAGTACAGAAGGTTCCAGTGCTTCCTGGATCAAGGAAAGCGTATGTTTGAAGTACCTGATTAGAGTTTGACAACTTAACTTGCACAAGAACAATTGACAGTTTTTGCTGGTCACCGGCCCCAGTATGGATAGGCCTTTTCATGGTGACTAATGCACTGCCTACTGACATGCTGTTGGTGTTTGGACTCGTTTGACTTGCATCTTTAAATTCAATGTGCAACACAGTAGGATGCTTCTTTGTACATATTTTACAAGGCATACGTCTTTTACAGTCCTTACTCATGTGACCCTGAGTCACACAACCGAAACATAAACCATTTACTTTAAAGAACTCAACTTTGTCTTTGTGCATTTTCTTATCCAATTCCTTGCACAGTGCTGTGGTTTCCTTTGCAGAAGAAACATGTTTTCTGTTGCATGGCTGTAGAGCTGCTTGTGCTTGGCTGTGACTTTGGCTCTGAGGATTCTGTTACTGTGGCAAAACTGCTTTTATAGTTGCTTTTAGTGTATGAGGAAACTGGTACTGATTTCAAATTACAATTTCTGGGAGAAGGGATTGTCCTCTTGTCTTTCGGTTTTGTGTCTTGTATATCTCCAAAGAGGGGATCAACGGCAATGTTTGCTTGCCCTTCAACGACATTTACAAGTTGTGGGAACTTAGCTCTTCCGTGTGTACGCTCATAGTAATCATATGATACAGTCCTCCACCTCTCTCTGTGCTTGAAAGGCAGTTTTGAGAAGACAGATTTTAAGTGTGTAGGATTGTTCATGTCTTGCAGAATTTCATTATTGCTCATGGCATTGCAGCATGTTCTCAAGAAGAGTGAGTATTTATGTAGCTGAGTGAGTATTTATGTAATCAGAAGATGGCTTTGCATCCCAATTCAGATTTTTTTCCTGATAGGTAGCAGCAATAAGAACCTCATTTCCAAAATGTTTGCATAGCAGCCGTTTTGCTTTCACATAGCCTTTTTGGGAATCCATCTGAAGGCAGCTTCTCACAAGTGTCTTTGGTTGTCCATCTGTAAACTGTTCTAGAAAGAGCAGTCGATCTCTGCTGTTACTTGTCTTACTTTCTACACAATGTTCAAATGTACTAATGAAAGAGACATAACTTAATGGATCACCTTTAAAAACAGGAATTTCTCTAGAAGGCAAGAGTGAGAACGTTTGTTCTTTAATTAATATTTCTGTGATTTCATTTTGTTTTCTCAAAATGTCTATCATGGCTCCGCCTGGTTGAACATTAACCTGAGCACCATCTTGTAAGCTAAGGTTTGGGTTAGGCTGTTGGGGTTGTTGGTGAGCAACAGGCATTCGTGACCTTGTAGGCTGCTGAGTCCAGCAATACTAGAGCTATACTAGAGCTATACTAGAGCTATACTAGAACTATACTAGAGCTATACTAGAGCTATTCTAGAGCTATTCTAGAGTTATACTAGAGTTATACTAGAGCTATACTAGAGCTATACTAGAGCTATACTAGAGCTACACTAGAGCTACACTAGAGCTATACTAGAGCTACACTAGAGCTACACTAGAGCTATACTAGAGCTACACTAGAGCTAAGTAAAGCTCTACTAGAGCTCTACTAGAGCTACACTAGAGCTCTACAAGAGCCACACTAGAGCTACACTAGAGCTACACTAGAGCTATACTAGAGCTTTATACTAGAGCTCTACTAGAGCTCTACTAGATCTATAGTAGATCTATACTAGAGCTATTCTAGAGCTATACTAGAGCTATATACTAGAGCTATATACTAGAGCTATACTAGAGCTATATACTAGAGCTATATACTAGAGCTATACTAGAGCTACACTAGAGCTAAGTAGAGCTCTACTAGAGCTCTACTAGAGCTCTACTAGAGCTACAATAGAGCTCTAGAGCTCTACTAGAGCTACACTAGAGCTACACTAGAGCTACACTAGAGCTATACTAGAGCTATACTAGAGCTCTATACTAGAGCTCTATACTAGAGCTCTACTAGAGCTCTACTAGAGCAATACTAGAGCTATACTAGAGCTATACTAGAGCTATACTAGAGCTATACTAAAGCTATAGTGGAGCTATACTAGAGCTATAGTAGAGCTATACTAGAGCTATACTAGAGCTATACTAGAGCTATACGGAGCTATACTAGAGCTATAGTAGAGCTATACTAGAGCTATAGTAGAGCTATACTAGAGCTATATACTAGAGCTATATACTAGAGCTATATACTAGAGCTATACTAGAGCTATACTAGAGCTACACTAGAGCTACACTAGAGCTACACTAGAGCTATACTAGAGCTATACTAGAGCTCTATAATAGAGCTATACTAGAGCTATACTAGAGCTATACTAGAGTTATACTAGAGCTCTATACTAGAGCTATACTAGAGCTATACTAAAGCTATTCTAGAGCTATACTAGAGCTATAGAGCTATACTAGAGCTATACTAGAGCTATAGTAGAGCTACACTAGAGCTATTCTAGAGCTATACTAGAGCTATAGAGCTATACTAGAGCTATACTAGAGCTATACTAGAGCTACATTAGAGCTTTACAAGAGCTATACTAGAGCTATACTAGAGCTACTCTAGAGCTATACTAGAGCTATACTAGAGCTATACTAGAGCTATTCTAGAGCTATACTAGAGCTATACTAGAGCTATACTAGAGCTATACTAGAGCTATACTAGAGCTATATACTAGAGCTATACTAGAGCTATATACTAGAGCTATTCTAGAGCTATACTACAGCTATACTAGAGCTATACTAGAGCTATACTAGAGTTATACTAGAGCTATACTAGAGCTATACTAGAGCTATACTAGAGCTATACTAGAGCTATACTAGAGCTATACTAGAGCTATATACTAGAGCTAGACTAGAGCTAGACTAGAGCTAGACTAGAGCTAGACTAGAGCTAGACTAGAGCTAGACTAGAGCTATATACTAGAGCTATACTAGAGCTAAACTAGAGCTATACTAGAGCTATATACTA
The DNA here is from genome assembly GCF_963280865.1 of Gymnoscopelus braueri. Classification (NCBI taxonomy): domain Eukaryota; kingdom Metazoa; phylum Chordata; class Actinopteri; order Myctophiformes; family Myctophidae; genus Gymnoscopelus; species Gymnoscopelus braueri. The sequence continues at coordinate 257,531 of NW_027660656.1, read as the reverse complement.
GAGCTATACTAGAGCTAGACTAGAGCTAGACTAGAGCTATACTAGAGCTATACTAGAGCTATATACTAGAGCTATATACTAGAGCTATACTAGAGCTTTACTAGAGCTATACTAGAGCTATATACTAGAGCTATACTGGAGTTATACTAGAGCTATACTAGAGCTATACTAGAGCTATATACTAGAGCTATACTAGAGTTATACTAGAGCTATACTAGAGCTATACTAGAGCTATATACTAGAGCTATACTAGAGCTATACTACAGTTATACTAGAGCTATATACTAGAGCTATACTAGAGTTATACTAGAGCTATACTAGAGCTATATACTAGAGCTATACTAGAGGTATACTAGAGCTATACTAGAGCTATATACTAGAGCTAGACTAGAGCTAGACTAGAGCTAGACTAGAGCTAGACTAGAGCTAGACTAGAGCTATACTAGAGCTATATACTAGAGCTAGACTAGAGCTAGACTAGAGTTATACTAGAGTTATACTAGAGTTATACTAGAGCTATTCTAGAGCTATACTAGAGCTATACTAGAGCTATACTAGAGCTATACTAGAGCTATATACTAGAGCTATATACTAGAGCTATATACTAGAGCTATACTAGAGCTACACTAGAGCTATACTAGAGCTATACTAGAGCTACACTAGAGCTACACTAGAGCTATACCAGAGCTATACTCGCCTGTTTAAAGATTTAAAAGCAAATACAAAAGGACCTTAAAATCTATTCTAAAATTGACAGAGAGCCAGTGAAGTGAGGCAATACGTATACTGTATCCTGTCACAACTAGGGATGGGGCGATAATCGTTCACATCACATCATTAAAAACGCTCACAATAATTGTTATCGCAGAGTTTTAATTTATTGTGAAAGTGTCCTCCGTCATCCACAAGGATGAATTAGCTTATTGTTGAGCGTCAAATCCAGTACGACTTAAACCCTCTGTACTTGATAACACACATGCATTTGGTACGCTCTTATTTCACTCTACTAAAAAAATTATAAAAAATATATATATACATACATACATATACACACACATTTAAATACAGCATTTTCTTTTCTTAAATGTTTGTATTACTTTAAATGATGCCAAACTTACTGCCATTACAGTAGAACAGCAGTTACCAAATGCAAGTCTAATGCCTAGATTGAGCATTGAGTAGTAGAACAATGGTTCCCTAACTGCAGGTCAGGACCCCCAGGGGGGTGGGGTCCCCCAAATAATTCTGGGGGTCCCTAGACGATTAGCTTAATGTGCAACATTATTATCTCACTCAACAGTAAACAATCCAACATACAGTATAAGTGTTACTATACAGGGTATGAGGGTATCTGCACATTCTCTAAAGTTACAATTTAAGGACTTTTAAGACCTTTTTAATACCTCTAAAATGAGAAATAAAAATGAACTAATAAGACCATTACTGCGTCAAAAGTAACCAACTATACTATAAAAATAAAAGAATCAAACATTTTGAAAATAGCCGATCTACAAGCTCGTTGATTTTCACAATATTTATCTGTGGAACCGAGTCAAACTAAACTTAATGCCTCAACTGCCTCCTACCATTCAAAGTGCTTGTCAGGGTGAAGGTCAAAGGTCACCAGTTAAAATAGGATTATTTTGGGGGGTTACGGCCTGAAACCTTTGGGAACCCTTGATGTAGACCAGTGGTGGAAAAAGTACTCACATGTTTTACTTAAGTAAAAGTATCAATACTGCAATAAAGAAATACTCTGTTACAAGTAAAAGTCCGGGATTTAAATTTACTTAAAGTACAAAAGTATTGGCATCAAATTGTACTTAAAGTACCAAAAGTAAATGTACTCGTGCAGAATGTCCCATTTCAAGTTTTCAAATGCAAAAAAAACTTTTGAAAATAGCAGATCTACAAGCTCACAATGCATTGTGAGCTTGTAGATCGGCTATTTTCAAATGGCCAAAATGTATACAGAGCTGAAGTGGTTAATATATGTTTTGTAATAATAATCAAAATCTACAAAGTAACTAAAGTTTTCAAATAAATGTAGTAAAAGTTCAATATCTGCCACTGAGATGTAGTGGAGTAGAAGTAGAAGTACTGAAATTGGAAGTACTCCAGTAAAGTAAAAGTACCTCAAAATTGTACTCAAGTACAGTACTTGAGTACATGTACTTAGTTATACTTTACACCACTTACTCTAGCCCTGCATAGCCTTTGTCAGCATCACGGCCGTCATGGATGAACTTCAACCTGGTGTTTGCACTTTTTCATGTACAGCCCGTGCATCTACTTAAACGTTCATATTTTAAATATAAAGTGCTGACCTCATGGCCATGGATGTAAAAATGATGTACGGGGCCTTAGAAGTACCCGTATTTTCCGTATTGTTCAATAAAAAGCATTTTAATCCGATCGGTGGCCATTTTCCTCATAGAGTTATAATGTAGCAGAGTGCAATACACCTCCCAACCGATAGGTTAGCGTTATTTAAAGCAAATGGCAAAAAAGACGGAGAAAACGGGCACCGATCGGATTAAAATACTTCTTATTAAACAATACGGAAGACACCGGTATTTTTGAGAGCCCGCACATAATTGTAATATCCGTGGCCATGAGGTAAGCACTTTATATTTGAAATCTGAACGTTTATGTAGATGTGCGGGCCGTAATGGACGAAGTGCAAACACCAGGTTGAAGTTCATCCATGACTGTCATGATATGACAGTCATGTTTCAGGGCTAAAACAAACAACTCATATTCACTTCACATCACACAGCAATGCTTCATCCTGACCAGTTGTTGCTTTTTACCAGTGGTGTAAAGTAAATTTACTCAGGTACTGTACTTTTGAGGTACTTTTACTTATTGTCTATTCCAATTGTCCAATTGTCTATTTCCAATTGTCTATACTTTTACTTCTACTCCACTACATCTCAGCGGCAAATATTATACTTTTACTCCACTACAATTATTTTAAAATTTTAGTTACTAGTTACTTTGCATATATAAATGATTGTAAAACATACATTAACCACTTAGCCCTATTTTATACCTAGGCTATTTGAAAATAGCAGATCTGCTATTTTAAAACATTTTTGTACTTTTACTTCTGGTATTTTAAGTACATTTTGATACCAATACTTTTGTACTTTTACTCAAGTACATTTAGAATTTCGGACATTAACCTGTAACAGAGTACTTCTACACTACAGTATTGATACTTTTACTTAAGTAAAACATTTGAATACTTTTTTCTACCACTGCTTTTTACCAAGTCAAATAAAAGTGAAATTACACACAATTTCATCAATTCCTTAATGCTGAGCAGTTCATAAGCTAAGCTCAGTAGCTAACAAACCTGTAGAGAACTCACCTTGGTGTGGATGGAGGTAATGTTTCCATAGTCTGGTCACACAGTGTGTTTCACCAGCCTGGTAAAAACGGTTACATGTCGGCTTTCCGACATGTCGCCTTTCCGACGGTTACTAACCCTATACCTAACCCTAACCCTAACCGCACGCGGAAGCCACTAGTCGGAGAGGTGAGATGTCGGAGTGGAAGGCACACAGCGGTAAAAACACTGATAACTCAGCCTCCATGTAGAGTAATATTACATTAAAAACACTGATAACTCAGCCTCCATGTAGAGTAATATTACATTATCAGTTGTTTATTTCACTATAAAGTGTTTTTACTTCCAATCATAGCAGTTCTTTGTAACAATCATTTGTGTTTGCTGGTACAGGTGTGTGTGTGAGAGAGAGGGGGGGAGGGGCGACAATCAGAGTACTAAAATAGCCCCTCCCCTCCCTGCATCCTAGCGCAGTGGTTCTCAACCTGTGGGTCGGGACCCTCAGGGTTTTTTTTTTTTTGAGGGGGGGTGGGGGTCCCCAGATGTCAGTGAAGTGACAATTTAAGGACCTTTAAGACCTTTTTACTAGAGAAAAGAAAAGCACCATCACTGCATCAAAAGTAATCTACAAACTATAAAAACTGGTCAAATATTAATTGGCCAAATTGTCAAATAATATAAGAAAGAGGCAAACATTTTCAAAACGCTCACAACGCCTCAATCTATATTTATAGATTTATAGAGTAAAACCTTTATAAACCTTTATTTTCACTGATCACTATGTTGTAGTTTTAGTTTTGTGCCACTAGAGGGCAGCCTGTACCTATCTACCAGACAGGTGTGTTGCTTTACATTAGAATGTGATGTGATATGAAATGACTAACTTGATTTTTTTACTTGTTGGTGTTGTTATATTAACATGCTCGTTGCCGAGGAATAAATAATAAAAAAAACTGAATCTGTATTTTAGGACAATAAAGAGTCAAAAACAAACCAATTATAATCATCATCATCATCTGAGGAACGCACTTTTATTTCATTTTTCCTTCTAGTAATTAAGTGGATATGTTTTATGAATATAAATGTGGCTTTAGACTATGTTACATTATGATAATATCAGTGACCACACTCATAAAATCAAATATTATTTTCTGTAAAAAAAAAAAATAACTCATTTCCAAGTAGGGCATAGATATTATGCTCTATCAATAGCCGCAGTGGTGGAAAATTAAAGTACATTTACTTAAGTACTGTGCAATTTTGAGGTATTTTTTACCTTCCTTGAGTATTTCCAGTGTTCAGTACTTTTACTTCTACTCCACTACATCTCAGAGGCAAATAGTGCTTTTACTCCACTACAATTATTTGACAACTTTAGTTACTAGTTACTTTTCAGATATAAATTATGATATTATAAAACATACATTAACCACTTTAGCCCTATTTTATACCAAGGCTATTTGAAAATAGCAGATCTACAAGCTCACAACGCGTCGCGAGGTGATGCGTTGTGGGCTTGTAGATCTGCTATTTTCAAACATGTTAGTAGTTTTACTTTTGGTACTTAAAGTATATTTTGATGCCAACACTTTTGTACTTTTACTCAAGTAACATTTTGAACACAGCTAGGCCTTTTACATGTAACAGAGTACTTCTACATTGCAGTATTGATACTTTTACTTAAGTGAAACATTTGAGTACTTTTTCCACCACTGAGAACAACTGATTTATAGCGTCCATAATAATCTTCAGACACATGTCTGCTGGTGAACACTAGATGGCAGCCAAACAGCAGTTTATCTGCTTTGAACAGACTTGACTTGTCTCAGTAGCAAAAGCCCAATGGTGGAAAAAGTACTCAAATGTTTTACTTAAGTAAAAGTATCAATACTGCAATATGGAAATACTCAGTTACAAGTAAAAGTCCGGAATTTAAAATGTACTTGAGTAAAAGTACAAAGGTTTTGGCATCAAAATGTAGTTAAAGTACCAAAAGTAAAAGTACTCATTATGCAGAATGTCCCATTTCAAGTTTTCAAATGTATAAAAATCTTTTGAAAATAGCAGTGAGCATTTTGGCACTCCAAAATAAACGTGCACGACAGGGACTCAGTTTATCATTGTTTATCTGTTGCATTTTGACGTAATTAAGGCCATCATCAGAGCAAGTTGAAATGCATGTACATAATACATAATGGACATACATACATACACATACATATATATACATACATATACATACATATACATACTTATACATACATACATACATACATACATACATACATACATACATACATACATACATACATACATACATATACATACATATACATACATAATACATTCTCTTTTTTATAGGTTTTACAATCATCCCCAACTGTGGAGGATCGTACAAATTAGACAGTTATGTTACAACATCCTTCGATTCATATTGTAAATTAACAAACATAAATCCATGTATCCTTAAAGTGCGTTGTAAACCATTGGGGGGGGGGGTTAAAATGTGATTTAACCATATTTTAACGTCCTAGTTGAATAACAATAAAATAAGTGACTAGCCAATAACAGCGCGTCCTAGTTGAATAACAATAAAATAAGTGACTACTAGCCAATAACAGCGCGTCCTAGTTGAATAACAATAAAATAAGTGACTACTAGCCAATAACAGCGCGTCCTAGTTGAATAACAATAAAATAAGTGACTACTAGCCAATAACAGCGCGTCCTAGTTGAATAACAATAACACACACTGGAGCGACAGAGTGACTGACACTCCTTGAATAACAGCACTCTCTAGTGGCTGAATACAGTAGCCAGGCCACCATAACTACATGTAAATGAACCTGAGTCAAGTAGTAGTACTGTTTGTGCAATGTTCATTTATCTTTATTTAAATAAATAATAATACAATAACAAGCAGGTTGATCCCGTATACATATTAAAGTAGTTTAATTAATCATAACATACAGTATATTACGGACAATATATTTACGGACCCCCTCGAAAATGAGATGGTGTTTCTCAAGGTGTTTATCCTAATCCTAATAAAGGTACTATTTATCACCCAAACAACTGTAATAACGAATAGATAGTAAATAACGTTTTCATACAGGGCACCCCAGACTTACATTGTTACTTTAAAGCACCTTACATTATAGTATGTCATATTAATTATGGTACTTCATTGTTAAATCTTTCCCACTAAGATACAGTTTATGTCATATGGAAAACTTGAGAGAATATCCATTTCCATTATAGGACAGATTGAAAATATCTTTATACTTTTATAGCGTTTAACCACTTGAACCCCAGCATCCCTATTCTGGTGGGAACGTTGACCAAAAATAGCAGATCTACAAGCTCACAACGTGTCACATTGTGAGCTTGTAGATCTGCTATTTTTGGCGAAGAGATTTGGTGTAGATTGAAAAAGAACCCACCAAGCATCTCAAGTATAGAGACTTTAGGGTTAGTGGTTAAACTGTAGTAATATTGATCAATTCCAAATAATTATCAAAGTATTCTGCGGCACCCCTGGACTTTTGACCCACTTTGAGAACCCCTGGTTTAAACTCGCATAATAATGATCTAATATCACAGAGACTACCTTCCATGTTTCTAATGTAGTGAGTGACCGTGGGCCCTTTGTTTATGTGTGCTGTGCTGTTATGATTATATGATTATAGGGCTGACATGTATCTGCTTGACTGGGTAAATGTGTTGATTCACCCTCATCTGCGTAAGCACATGTTGATACACTTGACCCCATGACCATCAACTACTTTATCAGATAGACTGACGTCAATGTGCACAATGATACCAGATGCACGTTTGAATTGATTTTGGTAAAAGAAATACAGTAAACAGTAAAATAAACACAATATCAATTCTGTACTCATTCTGTTCTTTTCCAAGTCTTATATCTTCTGGTCACGTCATGTGTCCAGTGCTGTATATATTCTCTATGTCTGTAATAAACTTCAGAACTTGGTGTTGTCTTGTTCTCCGTCACTCAACTGAACCATCTCTTAGTTAGAGGGAGATAGGACCACATAAAGGGTCAACTAAATTCAAACCAGTGCTGTGGGTCATTCTAACATGACCACTTCTAGAAGGTAAGTCCAACCATTTATGTGTGTACAGCAGAGCATGTGAGCGGAGCGGAGCTGGAGCGGAGGGGGGAGTGGAGCGGGACGATTTTTAACTTAACAGGTTTATAAAAAGGTAGGAGCAAACTGGGAGCGAGGGCCGCGTGGCGCTCCAAGCCGCTCCGGTCTTGGCCGCGCACCACTTGTTTGAACATGCCTGGCCGGTCGCACGGACAAACACAAATAAATCCTCAACACTACAACAGAAGTGCACAGCACACATCCCTGATCAAGATTTCATTTAAATTTCTCCGTAATCCACACAAGTATGTTTATACCTTGTGTCAGCTATATCATATATCACCAGCCAATCAAAGGATACGATTTGAAACGCAACTGATAGATTTTGGCTGAGCGAACCACACTCGCTTTGCGACTGTGTTCGTTCAGCTTGTGTGTGGTGGCAACCATCGCTGTACTATAACAGTTTTTTTATGGCTGCCGTTAAGCCAGTGAGTCATAACTTGGCAGAGTCTCACCATCAGTCGCCTGAGGCTTTGGATGTGACCGAGAGCCAGGGAGATGTAGACAAATATTATGACAAACATTATGACCCCCCCCCTTTTATTTTTTTTCTCTTGTACATATTTGATTATTTTCAGTTTGAATGTGTTTTGTGTCCTGAGCTCCTGACTGAGTCCTCTTGATGCTTTCAGTTTTGATGGCCAGTCAGTCATATAGAAATGTTAGTTTTTCTATATTTTTGGAATTGAAATGCACTGGCACATGTAGCCTTATTGGCCTAGCACTGTTTGGAACATGCCTGGCCGGTCGCACGGACAAACACAAATAAATCCTCAACACTACAACAGAAGTGCACAGCACACATCCCTGATCAAGATTTCATTTAAATGTCTCCGTAATCCACACAAGTATGTTTATACCTTGTGTCAGCTATATCATATATCACCAGCCAATCAAAGGATACGATTTGAAACGCAAGTGATAGATTTTGGCTGAGCGAACCACACTCGCTTTGCGACTGTGTTCGTTCAGCTTGTGTGTGGTGGCAACCATCGCTGTACTATAACAGTTTTTTTATGGCTGCCGTTAAGCCAGTGAGTCATAACTTGGCAGAGTCTCACCATCAGTCGCCTGAGGCTTTGGATGTGACCGAGAGCCAGGGAGATGTAGACAAATATTATGACAAACATTATGACCCCCCCCCCTTTTATTTTTCTTCTCTTGTACATATTTTTCACTCTTCATACCAGTAACCTGTAAGCTGATTGTATTATGTTCTGTATAGTAGTTTGTATATCTGTCTGTCTCTTATATGTCATCATGATTTGTGTGCATGGGGATCTCATCTTAAACAAGCTCAGTGCTTAATGAGTCTTCCAGTTTAGTAGACCTTGTATTGTGAATTTGTACTTCCATGTACTGATGTTCTCATGTCTTACTAAATAAAGTGCATCAATCAATCAATCAATGTAGCTGACTAATCTGGTGTCCATCTCATCCTCTATACTCCTCTCCGAGTTAAACGCTACCGTCAGGTTGGGATTGTTGTAGCTCTTCAGGTAACGGATGAATCTGAAACACACATACACACAATAATAACATGAATGCAAAGGAATTGATCTTTGAGCAAAAGTAGCCCTGATAGGGAATAAACAACTTCTGCCCGCTCTCTTATGGATTTTGATGACTCACTGGTGTGACGTGAGCTTTAATGTACATTGAAATGCTTCTTTTGGTATCCGGAAAATTGGCTGGAAATTGTTCCTGATTATCTACAATGCAGATACCAGTGTTCAGAAAACTATTAAAAGCTATTTTCACAATTATACAATGTTTTCAAAATAGTTCAAAATGCCTAAAATATTTAGGTATAAGGGGTAAGGCGTAAGGTAAGATAGGGCCCGCCTAAATATAAGAAACAGCTTCTGAATCAACAACCTTCTGTACAAGTGGTAGGAATGGTTTTGGTATAGATTGCAAGCGGTGGTAATTGACTTAACTGTGAACTGTGATTGGCCAGTCTTTGCTTTGACTGGCAGTTCTGCCTTGGTGTCTTGGCAAATGCCAGGATGAAAAGTTTTGTGTTTTTGTTGTTTCTAATCATTTGAATGTTTCTTGCTGTTTTTATTTCTGTTGTATGTAAAGCACTTTGTGAGTTCTCTCTGTGAAAAGTGCTATAAATACAATTGACTTAACCCTAAAAAGTTATAGTGCTGCTTTAAATGAGCTCTAACTAATAAAGCATGGGGAAATGTATTCTAAAAGAAGGTTCCTGGGCAAACAGTCTGTGTGGTCATTGGTCAATCAGTGACAGTCTGATGGATTGATGAGCGATCAAATGAGACTTTTCAAAGCTCATTTCAGATGCTGCTTTTGTTATTTCAACGGTACAACTGTCATAATTATGGAAGGCACTGCCCCCGATAATCATAGGTTTCTTAAAAAAAAAGGTGTTGAAAATCAGTGACAAGTGAACCTTGTCGCTGATGAATGGCAGGGGCGTCACTACCGTCACGCAGACAACGCGGTTGCGTTGGGGCCCATGACGTTAGGGGCACCTCC
>NW_027660656.1:225000-245000 GCF_963280865.1 Gymnoscopelus braueri | reverse complement strand
ATATATATATATATATATATATATATATATATATATATCACAAAGGGACTATGTATTGGTGTGTCCCTGTATTATATATCTATATCTATATCTATATATATATATATATATATATATATATATATATATATATATATATATATACATATATATATATATATATATATATATATATATATGTCCCTGTATTATATATATATATATATATATATATATATATATATATATATATATATATCACAAAGGGACTACTGTATGTATTGGTTTGTCCCTGTATTGCAGAAGCTGTCGTCATTGTCAACAAACCTCAGACAGATATTCTTCTAAAGTCCCCCTCCAGTCCATGTGTGTCTATGCAACCCATGTGTGTCAATGTCTATGCAACCCTTTTTTTGTGACAGGGGTTGGAGGTGGGGGTCTTCTCTCCACTGCAATTACTATGGACTGGCCAGCATAGTATACAGTATATAATAGTGCAGTAACAAGATGAAGGCAATGTCTCTTGGTCAGAGGAGCACTAACATATCCTGTGTGAAGGAGAGGAAACTTCTGTGTGAAGGAGAGGAGGAGAGGAAGCTTGTGTTCATGTTCCAACCAGTGCCGGATTTATAGGAGTTGAGGCCCGTGGGCTAGAGTCATTTTCTAGGCCCCACTCATCCACCCAAAAAATCTCTATTAGCTGTGATGGGAAGGGTCTACTCTTCTTTTATGTGTATCAGTCATGATTGTTTCGCATCGCGCCTCTCCATTCAGAAATGCAATAGAAGAAGAACCGTCGGCCGTCGCCCTAAAACACCCTCGCCCCAGGTCTAATCCGGCGGCCGCGATCCGCGAAAAAATGGGGCAGTGTGTTTTAGGACGACTGGACGAGCGTTCCGTTTTCCACCCAAAATGGTGGAATGGCTCGTCGGAGACAGACAGATAGAGTCGCTGTCCATGGTGCTGAATGCAGCCAGCCACTTGGTGTTTTACAGCAAAATACTTGTGCTATATATGTGCTCTGATAAAAAAAATCACTGTAACAGAGATGAGCATAACAGAGATGAGCAATAAAGAAAGAGTATGCACTGTGCAAATTGAAAGCTTTATTTTATGCTTCTTAATATCAAGAACACAGTTAGTGATCCAATCCGTGTGTAAGCAAGTGTAAGCAAAAGCAAGCTGCGTTACAAACACAATAACAAGTGATCCATACAGTATAAGCTTAAGAAAGCTGTGTGTTCAACCCTAACAAGTAGTGATCCAGTATATTCTCTTTTTTTCTGTTTGCATACAGGACACAACACACAAACCATCACTGACCAAGGATTGTTAACTGTACGCTATAATATCCCATACAAAGGCAATACAGAAACACTCTACATGATGAACACGACATCTGTGAAATATGAACTGTATTCTGTATGATGCTTACATTTTAGATGTTGTGTCTTCTGGATTTCTTGGCAGAAAAGTCCTTAATCAGGTCAGTAAAATCCAATTTGCGGAGGACGTCACTCTCGAATGACATTAGAGTCAGACTATTTAGCCTGTACTGTCCCATTGTGGATCTCAGTCTACTCTTTATTAGTGCCAGCTTAGAGAAACTGCGCTCACCACTTGCATTAGTCACAGGTAATGTCAGGTAAAGCCTAAAAGCAATGTCCACATTTGGGAAGTAGGACTGCAGATTTGTTTTCCTCAGGGACTGGAAAAGCTCTATTGCAGAAGAAGTATCATCACTGCTGATGTATTCTTTGTATTGGACAACCTCTTCCACAAAGTTTAACTCTAAGTCGGTTAAATATCTCCTCTGGAGATTAGCTGCTTTATTGCGCAGCTCTTGTGCAGACAGAGCAGCGATATTGTTCAGGAAGCCAAAAGTGTTGCTGAGGTCATTATATGACTTATACCTGCGATCTAGTTCTGCAATTAACCTATCCATAACCTACAAATATACACCAGAGGAGAACTTTTCTCTGCCTGATAAGTTAACCTCATGTGCTGTGGACTCATCCACCTGAACTGTACGTTTTCTTTGTCTATCTATGTCTGCTTTGTAAAGTGTTGAGACTGTTGGAGACATCATTTTAGCTTGGGCCTCAAACACATCAAAGTTATCTCGCAAGCCTGCAACATAACCCCTCAACGATCGGACTAAATCAACTGCATTACACAGGTCCAGACGCACAACCTGTAGAGCCTCACTTGTAGTCCGAAAACGCTGGATAATACAATTCCACATATTACACAGAAAAGCAACCTCGAGTTTGTTCATTTTTTTGTAAAGTGACATTGCTTCATTTCGAGTTGGAGGGTTTTGTTTGTCGTTATCAGCAATGCTCTTAAGTGAGTCTTGAATATTTACATAATTTCTGCACAGTGCCTGTGTCGCTTGTGCATGTGCAGCCCATCTGGTGTCAGAGAGAGATTTCAGTGTTTCAATGCGTTTGTTTTCATTGGCCTGTAATCCTGCAGTTACAACTGTCCATCTAGCTGTTGACTTGGAACAGAAGTTGAACACATTTTGCACAAAGCTGAAAAAATCTGCTGTCTCTAAGCAGCAGTTGACGCTGCTGACACCAACCAGATTCAGTGTGTGCGCTGCGCTACCCATTCAATTAGTGGATTTATCTCTTTGATGCGAGCTTGTAAATCTTTATAAACTCCGGACATATTTGCAGCATTATCGTAGCATTGTCCCCTGCAATTGCCTATGTCAATATCCATCTCCTCTAAAACAGTGATCACGGACTCACACAGAGCCTCCCCTGTGTGGCTTTGAATTTTGTAAGAAAATTTAAGAAGCGTTCATAAATGTTGCCTTCGGGTGACACATAACGTAAAATGAACGTGAGCTGATCCGTGTGTGAAACATCGGGGGTTGAATCAACGCTAATTGAGAAGTATTTGGCCATTTTAACTTCACTGATAATATCTGACAGCACCCGATCACCCATCAGCTGAATAAATTATTCACATATGGTCGAGAAAAGATAAGAGGGGGTACCTGATCCAGCATTACCATATTTTTCTATGTGTGACTTAAAAAATGGGTCAAACTCACTTATTGCCCAAGTAATTTCCATTGTCAGGCCTGCCAATTATTTCACTTTTGCCCCGGAAAGGCATTCCCCGCTCTGACAACAATCTGACAACTACCACTACTCTCCTCAGTACATCTGTCCAGTATGTGTCCACATCCTTATTTTGACATGACTCGGGCCCCATCTTTATCCAGTATGATTGAACTCTGTCATCAACTTCACCCCAACGAGCAGGATCACTGTTGTAGGAATCCTCCGTTGTTTGGGCCGGCTGGGCAACAGGCAATGTAACTTGCAACTTGCGCTGCTGCTGGTGCCCGACCCTCTGCTTCAGACTGTGGTGACTGGGTATATGAGGGCCCTGGCTCAGAAGCCTCTTCCAGCAGGCTTTTGCCTTTATCTAGGTTCACCCCCACCTAAATGGTAAATGATAAATGGGGCATTTATACAGTATAGCGCTTATATCCAAAGCGCTTTATTGTGCGTTATTATTTAAGCTACATTAAAGGAGAAATCCGGACATTTTAAGTGTTATCTTTGATGTGTAGTTACTCACTCACCGAGTTATGAAGTGGCGTTGAGTTTTTCCAGCGATTCCCCTGTCTGTGAGTCTGGTCGACCCCCAGTATTGGCTTAGTGGGAGGCGCGTGTCTTAGTGAAAATCGCCTAATTCCACAGCTCCAAACTTCTTTTTTTTCCACAAATCCTCCTCATGGTGTCTCCTGATACTTTCACATGCACTGTTTATCACTCACGAGCTGGCGTTCATGGTCAGCGACGTGAATGTTTTCCTCTCGTGTGAAATCTCGCGTCTCGCGAGATTTCCCGTCCTCGGCTCACTGCGCTCCTCGGGAAATCTCGCGAGACGCGAGATTTCACGCGAGAAAAACTCAACGCCACTTCATAACTCGGTGAGTGAGTAACTACACATCAAATATAACACTTAAAATGTCCGGATTTCTCCTTTAACCTATTCATTCAAACACACACATTCAGTCACAAACACCGTCCGCACCCGACCAAAACAAACCATGCAAGGCACCAACCTGCTCATTGGGAGCACTGGGACTTGTTGTTGTTCCCAGCAGTTCTACCTCCTCTTCACTAGAGTTATTGGGGTCTGGGGCTTCATTTTGTGTCGCAGCAGACGCTGTAACTGGTTTGAAGAATCCTGTGAGTTTCTTCATTTTGCTCAGTGTCTCCTTTCTACGCTCTTCTTTTTCAATTTTATTTTTTATTTTTTGTGCTCCACTGTCAAACAACCTCCTGTTATCCGCCATGGTGATGATGATCACAACAAGGTCACAATCACAACAGAACACTGACAGACAGATGTCGTGCCAGGATGACAGGTAAACAGCTGACCTCACCTCCGGGCCTGTCCCCTTGCGTAATCTGCGCATCTTCATTGGCTGGACTGGGATCTAGCCAATGGAGCAAGTTGCTGATGCCTGGGTGGGGCTAGAGCGGATACGGAAGTGGTGTGTGCATGTATGTGTGTGTGTATGTGTGTGTGTGGAAAATACTGGATACAGTAGGCGGGCTTTAGACCGGATCAGGCTTTGACAGCCGCTACAGGCACTTCAGGACTTCAGTGTCAGTTACAGTGTGGATAGCAGAGGCTCTCGATGTTTTAACCATAACAAATATATATATACAATAACTAAACACAAATCTCACTTGAATTGGATTGCAATACTTTACAATTTGATCATAAAAAAATGTTTTGATCATAAAAATAAATAAATAATAATAATATATATATATATATATATATTATTTTTTTTCACCCAAAAAATCGGAGGCCCCCCCAGTTGGAGGACCGTGGGCTGCAGTCCACCCTAGCCCAACGGTAAGTCCGCCCCTGGTTCCAACGTACTTCCTTCTAGGTTCACTCGAGTGACTCCTCCTTCCTTCATAGCTTTCCTGAAGGACCTGTTGTTGGAAACACAAAACTATTTATAATGTATTCATTTATCAGACACTCTTTATCCAGAGTGACTTACAGTAAACAAGGTAAACACATAATTAACAGTTTAGTGGGATCCACTGGCTCCTTAAGTAAGGGCATTTCTTATTGGTTAGTGTGCGGCATCTCATTCATTAACAGGTGTCCATGTTAAAGCGGTGCCAGCAGTCTAAATGAGATTTGCCCAACAAGGTAAGATGTGTTCCTCAGCAAGAGTCTGTATGTTTACTGTGAATACCGTGATGAATACTGGTTGTTCTAAACATGCTAAATGTACCTACATGAAGTAGTGATGCTTTGTACATGTATTCAGTCATTTTGACATAGCAAACGGTATATGGTTTACAACAAGTCAATGACACAATTATCTCTAGCAAAGAAGAGATTACCTATTTGGGTTGTGTTCTTGACAAATACCTGACAGGTGAAAGCATGGCTACAAAGGTGGTCAAAAGAGTAAACCAGAGAACCAAATTTATGGGCAGAGTTTCCTCTTTTGTCAACCCTCAGGCCCTCAGGACCCTCTCAGGGTTAATACACTTTTTGACTATGCTTGCACCTCCTGGTACTCCAACACCTCAGTGTCACTGAAGACTAAGCTTCAAACCTCCCAAAACAAACTGATTCGGCTACTCCTCGGATTGGGGCCCATGACCGACCTTTCTCCCACCCATTTTGCCAGCCTAGGCTGCTCAGGGTGGAAGACAGGGTTAAACAACTAAAAATGGGACTGGCCTTCAAAATTGTAAATGCAAATTTGCCCGATATGCCCCCTATTCCCGCATATCTGAGTAAATACCTCCAAAAGGTTAGCGACACCCACAGTCACAATACCAGAGGGAGCGTTAACAACAATTTGGTACCACCCACCCATAAAACAAACATGGGCAAATTCTCCTTCTACAGCACTGCCACCCAGGATTGGAATAATCTAACTCCATCCCTCAAAAAATGCAGTTCGCTGGGCTCATTTAAAAGAGCCTTAAAAAATCACCTTTCAGGAGGCCAAATGAGGAGGTAGTACCATTTTCCCGTTAGACAGCAGACCCTCCCCCCCCCCCTGTTCTTGTACATTTTTTTTTTTTTCCCCCTCTTTTTTTTTTTTTTTGTTGTACATAGTTTTTTTTTTTTGCTGTTTATTTTGTAATGATATTTGAACTGTGGTGCCACTATATATGCCTATGAATTGAATACCAAGGCCCTCATTGGAAACAAGTCCGCAAGGACTTTTATGCTGTTTTACATTTTTTGCCTAATAAAATATTCAATCAATATTCAAAAACAACAAACTGCTGCTAATTCTGTTGTAGACGTGCAGAGGCTTGGGTGTGTTACACCAAAATAAGTGTCTGACCAGAGACTTGTGTATTCTTACCAGAATAAACTGTCAACAAAGAGAGAAGTGGTCTGGAACTGCATTAATCCACAACACAACACAGATCAACCGTTACATATACATAGAATGTAGAGAGACAGTGTAGTGTCTCAGTAAACTAGGATCACAGGTAAACGATGAACATAGACTCAGCATAGTATCCAACAAATACATAATAAGTAATCTATACATTAAAACTATATAAACTACAGGATGCCAGGTGAACAAATGAACCTGGCATCTTTCTAAATAACATACTATCTAAATGACCTAATGACCTTTGCATAAGACTTCATGGCAGTGGTGTGTTCTAGGTTTTTTCTGAGGTTTACAATAATCATTCCCTAAACGACATGCTGCTGGTCGTGGAGATTTTTAATGGATGAAATGGTTAGTTAGAGTATCTACGCTTGGCTATGAAGATGTTCTGCAGGTCACACTACGTATACAGTGTAACACGGTAGAACACACTAGTGCTTCATGGTTATCAAGGCTTTAGGGCTTTAAGTGCTACAGGCTAGAAAACTACTTATGAGAGCTGATACCACTTGAAAAGCTGAGATCACAAATATTTAGTTTAGATTATTTATGTTTTTAAATGTTCACCTATAATGCCACGACCCAAAATAGGGACCAGGGTGGAAATAGTTAGAAGGGAACATGATGTTTTGGCTCAAGTCCAGTCAGACATGTTTGGCTATGGACCCCCCACCCTGAAAAGCACTTGTACTTGTAGGAGTTGAGGCATTACATTTAGTTTGACTCGGTTCCATAGATAAATATAGTGAAAATAGCAGATCTACAAGCACACAACGCCTCGCATTGGGGGGCGTTGTGAACTTGTAGATCGGCTATTTTCAAATGTTTTGCCTCTTTCTGATATTATTTGACAATTTGGCCGATTAATGTTTGACACGTTTTTATAGTATAGTTTGTTGATTACAGCTGTAATGGTAAAAAAGAATAGGTATTAAAAGGGTCTTAGAAGTCCTTAAATTGACACTTCACTGTCCTGTCCTCTCCCCCCCCCCCCCCCCCCATGTAGGTAAAGCAGCTACAGCTAGAAGTCCATTCAGTGCTGTTCACATTCACAACACAGCCATGTGTATTACAAACAACCTCAACCAAAACACAACAACACCACATCAGCCTGAACAGCAATAAAAACATCAAACTGCAGGAGCATCATATTCATATATAGACATTCAGTTCACAGCAGTTAGTAATAATAATAATAATAATAATAAACTTTATTTGTATAGCACCTTTCATGACATGAAATGCAGCTCAAAGTGCTTTACAGAGCAAGAATACAATTACAGTTAGAACCAATTTAACAATAAAGCAAACAAAGATAAAATAAAATAAAATAAAAGCAAAGGCAAAAGCAAAGGCATAAAACAACATTAAAATAGGGAATACAGTGAGGAATTAAAAATCAACCAAAGAATCAGCTAAAAGCAAGAGTGAAGTAATAGGTCTTGAGCTGTGCTTTAAAGCTATCGACAGAGGCTGCCTGTCTTAGGTGTAATGGGAGTTTATTCCACACTGTCGGTCCGTAAAAGCAGAATGCTGCTTCACCGTGTCATTGTAGGCACCTCGAGCAGGTCAGCACTTGAAGACCTGAGGGCCCGGTTTGGAACATATCTCTCTAGGCAGTCAGAGAGGTAGGTAGGTGCCAGACCATTTAGAGCTTTATAAACTATTAAAATAATTTTAAAATCAATCCTAAAAACAACCGGGAGCCAGTGTAGTGAAGCAAGAACTGGAGTGATATGTTCTCTCATCCTGGTTTTAGTTAAAATTCTGGCTGCCGCATTTTGAACAAGTTGTAATCTGTCAGTTGTTTTCTTTGGCAGGCCAGAGTAGAGTGCGTTGCAGTAATCAAGCCGAGAGAAAACAAAAGCGTGGATCAGCGTCTTTGCATCGTCTAACGACAGATAGTCTCTAATTCGCGCAATATTTCTAAGATGAAAGAAAGCAATATTGGTGACATGATTAATGTGTGTATTGAAATTCAATTCAGAATCGATAATCACCCCCAGGTTCTTTACTGTGGTGTTACTTTCTACAGCCAGGTTACCAAGTCTACTTGTTATTGATTCTCTCTGCTCATTGGAGCCAATTATGAGAACTTCTGTTTTATCCTCATTTAGCTTAAGAAAGTTCTCACTCATCCAGCATTTTATACTGGACAGACAGGTCAACAATGGGTCTAGAGCGCAGGGGTCGTCTGGAGCTACTGAAAGATACAGCTGGGTATCATCAGCATAGAAATGGAAGTTCACTCCGTGATCGGCGATGAGTTCTCCCAGCGGTAGTAAATAAATAAATCCATGTCTTACCTGGTTCCATGTGTACACTCTCAGAGTTACAGACCTGTAAGGGTCCATTTGGTTCCATGTGTACACTCTCAGAGTTACAGACCTGTAAGGGTCCATTTGGTTCCATTTGTACACTCTCAGAGTTACAGACCTGTAAGGGTCCACTTGGTTATATAAACACTCTTAAAACCATCCACCATGATATAGATTAACATTATTCAAACCAATACCACCATATTGCCAACATTAGTTAAATAGTCCTAGTAAGGTGTAAGTCTGACCATACAGAACCTCTCATTTTTCTCTCACCAAACAAACAAATCAGGCTGTGGTGGTTTTACCATTTTTAAACCTTCCTCTTAAAGGGATAGGGTTAGCCCTAACCCTAACTATTCTTATTTCACTTTATCTACTCAGGCTTTTGTGTTTCACCCAGACAGTTTTAAGTTGCTTGATTCAATATTTAGATATCTGATATTCATTTTATCAACCCCATTGTAACTTTAAACTCAGTTTTAAACACTGAAAACACACATCCTTAGATCTGGTGACTGATATTGTCCTTTTAATGTGTGAGGGTCCATCTTTTTTCGATTACTTTTGATCTTGATGTATTTACAAAAAAATAAAAAAATAAATAAAAAAAATTGTCCTTCTATCCCTACATTAGGACAGTATCAGTTATATCCCTACATTAGGACAGTATCAGTTATCCCTACATTAGGACAGTATCAGTTATCCCTACATTAGGACAGTATCAGTTATCCCTACATTAGGACAGTATCAGTTATCCCTACTGTGAAAAGGCTCGAACGGCCAAGGCTCCAAAGACAGTCAGAGATGCATTTTGGGGGGTTTTATTTCGCCCAACTCCTCCATCGAACTCCAGTGCAAGAATATATACAATAGCAACAATAATACTGGCCTAAAAGTCAAAAATAAAGCAATGAGAACAATAAATAAGCACTTAAGGCAAACACGTATAAACAAGACCCAACTGGATAAAAGCTCTCTTCAGGCTAAACCTTGATCACACAAGGACCTGTAGCTCTCCCTCAGGGATGTTACTTGTGTTTCTGCCCATAGCTAACTAACTACCTGTCTGTCCCTGCAGCCTCCCTTAAATAGGGAGTGGATCCTACCACAGGACACAGAACCAATTAGCAACAGTTCCAAATACTTCCATAAATAATCCCAGAGCTTCCCCCATGCCACAGTATAAAAGTAACCTATTACATTCCTAATGATGCGTTACAATTAAACAAATATAACTTGGGGTAAAGACTCAATGACTGTTTAAATAAACAATACTCCTAAAGCATATGAAACACCCCTCCTCCACAGCACTTGGCACCTTCCCAATCAAGGGGATTGCCCCAGCAGTGTAGGAGAGACAACCAGCAAACAATCAGTGAACATTTCATTTTCAATACACCAGTTTAAAACCATTAGTCCTTGCATAACTTTCAATGCAGTCAGATGTGTGCATGTGTATATAGGGCACGGGTTGCCCCGTGACATTTCCCCCCCCTTCTGAAGACGCCCTTTGTGGCGTTCTGGAAAGGGAAGTCCACTCCACAGTTCACTGACCCAGTCCCCATAATGTAAAGGACCCAATGGCGAATGTGTGCTCATGTTCTTCCACCCACCCACTTTGGTTCTCCCAGTGGCACCGGTGCTGCCGCCCTTTCTGCTGCCCCCGCCGACCCGTCGCTGCCACCGACAGGCTCTGCTGCCCCAGCATGCGCACTTGGCTGCGCCCTGGTTGCCTCACTGTCCACTGGAGCCGTGTGATCTGGTGGTTGAGAACTTTGAACATCTATTCGTTCCACTCGTTCTCAAGCTTCCTCGTGGCCAAACCCGCCTCTCTGGAAGTGGTTGTGTCCACCTTGGGCTGGAAACCTTCCTCGATGGCTCCCCCTGTGGCACCCTCTTCCTTCAAGGACGTGGCTCGCTGCTGCTGGTGATGGTTTTTGGAAGGCATTCTGGATTGTCTTTTCTTTTCTTCTGACACCACATGTGAAAAGGCTCGAACGGCCAAGGCTCCAAAGACAGTCAGAGATGCATTTTGGGTGTTTTTATTTCGCCCAACTCCTCCATCGAACTCCAGTGCAAGAATATATACATTAGTAACAATAATACTGGCCTAAAAGTCAAAAATAAAGCAATGAGAACAATAAATAAGCACTTAAGGCAAACACGTATAAACAAGACCCAACTGGATAAAAGCTCTCTTCAGGCTTAACCTTGATCACACAAGGCCCTGTAGCTCTCCCTCAGGGATGTTACCTGTGTTTCTGCCCATAGCTAACTAACTACCTGTCTGTCCCTGCAGCCTCCCTTAAATAGGGAGTGGATCCTACCACAGGACACAGAACCAATTAGCAACAGTTCCAAATACTTCCATAAATAATCCCAGAGCTTCCCCCATGCCACAGTATAAAAGTAACCTATTACATTCCTAATGATGCGTTACAATTAAACAAATATAACTTGGGGTAAAGACTCAATGACTGTTTAAATAAACAATACTCCTAAAGCATATGAAACACCCCTCCTCCACAGCACTTGGCACCTTCCCAATCAAGGGGATTGCCCCAGCAGTGTAGGAGAGACAACCAGCAAACAATCAGTGAACATTTCATTTTCAATACACCAGTTTAAAACCATTAGTCCTTGCATAACTTTCAATGCAGTCAGATGTGTGCATGTGTATATAGGGCACGGGTTGCCCCGTGACACCTACATTAGGACAGTATCAGTTAACCCTACATTAGGACAGTATAAGTTAACCCTACATTAGGACAGTATCAGTTATCCCTACATTAGGACAGTATCAGTTATCCCTACATTAGGACAGTATCAGTTAACCCTACATTAGGACAGTATCAGTTATCCCTATAACATTAGGACAGTATCAGTTAACCCTACATTAGGACAGTATCAGTTATCCCTACATTAGGACAGTATCAGTTATCCCTACATTAGGACAGTATCAGTTATCCCTACATTAGGACAGTATCAGTTATCCCTACATTAGGACAGTATCAGTTATCCCTACATTAGGACAGTATCAGTTATCCCTACATTAGGACAGTATCAGTTATCCCTACATTAGGACAGTATCAGTCACCAGAACCAAGCGTGTGTTTTCAATTAGTCTAACATGGTTCATGTTAGATGTTACTCATCTAAGATGATTATTTATTTTTAGTTTTGGAAGATGAGCCTTGGTGTTTAACTCATGATTAAAATTCAGATTGAAGTTACAATAGGTTTATAAAGGAGGGGTGCTGGCTGATAAAATGAATATAAAATATCTGAATATTGAATCAAACAACATAAACTAAATGTCTGGATTGCAAACAAAAGCCAGAGGAGACATTCAAATGATGAATGGTTTTAACCCATTAAAACCGGTGAAGCATCTGTCATTTTAGATTTTTGCGTCGGCTATTCAAAAATAGCAACAAGCTCAAAGCGCGTCACTTCGTGCTGCACTGCGAGCTTGTATATCTGCTATTTTTTTTAAATGAAAGTGAATTTGAAAGTGAATAATTTTAAAATAAAGTGAATTTGGAGAATCGGCCTCAAGTCTTAATGGGTTAAAGTGAAATACTCCTTTAATATGGGGCTCTATTATCTATATAATATTATTAGATAATATATGTATAATTATAATATGTATATATAAATTACCATCAACAATAAATGCAGTAATATTAATAAGGGTATTCAACAAAAACTCCTCTTACATCACCACAGACTCCTTACATTATTATCATTATTATTATTATTATTATTATTATTATTATTATTATTATTATTATTATTATTATTATTATTATTAAATCACCACAGACTTACATTATTATAACATTATTTATCCTCATTTTCAGCTCAATGCATAATATATCAGCAGAATCAAGGCTTTTTTGCCCCCTTGTGGTGAAAATGAGCAAACATGTCTGTTAAGCCAGCACTAACAACCATAAGAGCACTTCCGGTAGCTCTTCAAAATAAAACTAAATTCTGTCCAAGTTGAACGCTATAAACCATGAGAGAACTTCCGCTTACTGAACTAACTTGATGTTACATCATAACTCTGTGCATCCGGTCTAGAAAGGATACGGAAACGGGTTGTGTGTGAGTTTGTGTGTATGAACAAATGACCAGATATAGTAGGCGGGCTGTAGACCGGATGTGAGCCCTGAACAGTAAATAGAAACTAGAATGCTTGTCTGTAAATTACCGTACGGCGACGCACGCCGAAAATAGCCGATCTGTAGAGCTTGTAGATCGGCTATTTTTGACGACGGCAAATCTCTATTAGATCCTGTGACCTGACTGTGTATCAGCTAGCTTAGCCTAGCTAGCTAACAGCTTCTCAGATGATGTAGAAACAAGCCTGTATTTGTTGTAAAACTTTCTTTATTTTAATCGACAGTTTGTGTTAAATAACCTTCTATCCTTTAGAACAACAATAAAACACATTATAATAGGCTAGCATGAAGATAAAATAAAGCTAACAATAGCTACAGCTAACGCAACGTGCGCATGCTCGGTTTTAATCAGTTTTAATCTGAAAAGCAAGCGGAAAAGCTTGAGTGACGTCAGAACTGTTGACACGTAACTTGACATGCAATGAATGGTTTTATTTTGAAAACCCTGCGCCGGAAGTGACCAGAAGAGCTTTATCATTTGACACTTTATTTTGACTTTGTTTACATCCGGTAGCATGTTAGCATGCTAGGCTAGCTAGCTCCTCTAATGATGTAAAACGTTGTAAAACTGTTCTTTGTTTCATTGAATCCAACAGTTGTGTTAAATAATAATAATAATAATAATAATAATAATAATAATAATAATAATAATAATAATAATAATAATAATAATAATTGCCAGTGTTTTATTACTAGAATAAAAACACTACTTATATTTATTATACAGTTAAATTAACGCTAATAATAAATAAAGCCAATGCGACCTACACTTTAACCACCAGAGGGCGCTATTATCAACTTTCAATGCATTTTGCCTCACAATGCATCTCAAAGCTCAGAGTGTGGAGGCAATGATGAACCACAGGAGGGCGACACTGAGCCGCTGTCCTTTCTGAGTGACCAAGATATATTTAAAGAAGGTAGGGTCATCTACGTCATTTTCGCTATCATGCAATTCCAGCCGGCAGATTCGTCGCACCATGGGAGCCAGACTGCAGCCGTGAGTTCAGTGGAATGCATTGAGTTAATGAGAGCCCGGTGGATCAGCTCATGAACAAAATATATTTCTGAATGACTGAGACCTTTGTAAAGTAATTGCTTCTGGAAAATAAAAGAAGACATATCACACATTGTTTTCTGCTGTGTTGCTTTTCGATGTGTCCACTGTATAAGTTTATTGAGCTATCTAAAGAGCACAAAGTAGGCGATACTGCAGAGACAGAAACCAGTGTTGCCATGTCCACTTATTATAAGCGACTTTGGGCTTATTTTTCTGTGAAGTTGCTTGTAAATATTGGTAGTTGCGGGTTGCGGTTTTATGGGCTTTTTTCTAAAGTGTAGTTGATTATTTGGACTTGGGCTTCACAATTTAAAATGTATTTTAACCAGTGGTTCTTAATTATGTTTATGTCATGGACCCTCAAATTAATATGTAGGCTATTTGTCCTAACCCCCCATCTGAAATGTTTTGTGCCAGATTTGTGTTGTTAGTGTTTCAAAAATCCTCAATATTTCACATTTTACTTCAAGATTTATTTTAAATAGCAGATCTACAAGCTCACAGCGTGTTGTGAGCTTGTAGATCGGCTATTTTCAATGTATACAGTAAAGGTTTAAAGTGCTCAAAATGGCCTAGTGCAAGTCTTCAACAGGGGTCCGCAACGCCTAGGGGGTCCACGAGGTACTGCAGGGGGTCCGCGAAATTGTTGCTTGATTAGACAATAAAAATAAAAATACATTATATATCGATATATATACAAATATTTTATATATATATATATATATATATATATATATATATATATATATATATATATATATATATATGTTTTTTATATATCCAAAAATATCCATTTGTCTTCATATATTTTTTAAAAACATTTTCCACATTTATGTATTAAATAAATGATGATATCTATAAATGATTCTGTCCATTTTGAATAGCTTGTATACATGATTATTGTGCAATTGACAGATTGTTGTTCTCGGTTAATAAGGTATGTTTATAAATGGCAGTGCGGCCACCCTACTCACTGCACCCTGTACATGTTTGTTTAATATAAAAGCACGAATATATTGATCTGTCTATTATTTTTAATAGCTTAGTATTGATGCACAATAACATGTATGATTATGAAACACAATTGTATACATAATTATACAATATATGGGGTCGAGGTAAGGTAGGGGGTCCCTGCTCCATCTCCCCATCAGTTTGGGAAAATGTTGAAGACCCCTGGCCCCCGGTGCTTCTTTTGGGCTTGTTTTCCTAGACCTGGTTGCTTATTTCTCTCACACAATCTGGCAACACTGCCAGAGACGATTTTTATATGGACGATACATGCCGCTGTTTAGATGCCTCAATAAAATCATACAGTGTGCTAAAAAAATCCGAATTGATTGGATAAAAACCTGTGATATGTCTTCTTTTATATTCCTGAACCGATTATCTGACAAAGGACACAATCGTTCAGAAATAGTGTTTGTTCACAAGCTGATCCAGATGGCTGCCATAGACTTCATAGTATTTCACCAAACTTCCTGTTCCAGTTTTGGCTAGTGGTTAGTAGTTATATAATATAATATAATATAATATTATAATATAATATAATATAATATAATATAATATTATATTATATTATATTATATTATAATATAATATAATGTAATATAATATATAATAATATAATATAATATAATATAATATAATATAATATAATATTATAATATGTTATATTAATTATATTATAACTAGTATTTTAGTAGTTATATTATATTATATTATAATATATAAAATTTTCTGTTGTTTGTTTGTTTGTTTGTTTATTGAAGTATTAACACACAGTGTTTGTAATTATTTATTTGACACATATAGGGACAAATAGGTTAATATGTTTGCATGTGGTCTCCATACAGTCATTTATGATGAAAATAATGATATTTAACAGGTGTGAGTTACATTCATATTTGAGCATCAATGTATCCTAAAATGGTATTTAGGTCCATGTTTATCTCTGGTATCATCATTTGGTGAGAATGTACTTGCACTGGTGTTTATTGCAATAATATATGTTAATGTAGGGGGGGGGGGGGGGGGGGCATCCTGGGGCAGCTCTCCAGCCTTCTGCTGGAAGAAGCTGTGCAGAAGGTTTGTTCAGCCAGCAGCTGGTCTCTGTGTGAAACACTGAGATATTGTTCTATCTTTAATTATCTCTAAATAAAACATCTTTGTCCCATCATGGTGACAGAGTGACATTCTGAAACAGCTGTTAAAGGTCGGGTAAGTGATATTTGTTGGTTAAAGCATTATTTCCTTACTAGTAGTGTTTGTTTTACTAGTATAATTATTATTAATTATGAACAGGGCCAAAGCTGCAGTTCCACTAGAATCCTGCGGGTGTCACAAGGAGACATAATTTACTTAATTTATTTTCTTTCTCCAGCTTTATTATTTCTTCATTACTTACAATGCATTTTACATGTTAAAAGGCAAAGAGCAGAATTCTAAGGTAAAAAAAGAAAAGAAAAAGAAAAGCAGGGATGAAACAGCTCCAATAACCTACAAATAACTTATTCTCAATGTAGCATTTTACATAGAAAGCTCAGTGCAAATTCAACTGCAACCAACCAGGACTTAAAGAGTTAATATGCACATCTAGGTTTACACAGACTGGGGAAACGTAACAATCTTTTTATCAATAAACAAAATTAATTAAATAAGCCAAGATACACAACAGTATAACAACACATCATGCTTATAGTTTATAATCAGATTCATTCACTTTATACTTTGTCCCTGTGATTTTATTATATTATTATTTACACAGTATTGTCCAGAGCAAATTAATACAAAAGAGTTACTTTACTTTTCCTCTTTTTCTACGTGTGTGAGAATACAAACACACTGTAACAGGGTTTAACGCGGTTCTCCTCCAATCAAACACACTGTAACAGGGTTTAACGCGGTTCTCCTCCAATCAAACACACTGTAACAGGGTTTAACATGGTTCTCCTCCAATCAAATGCATGCAGCTCTCCTTTCATAGATCAGTTTATCCACTAAGAATGAAAGTAACACTATTATAATAATAATAATAATAATAATAATAATAATTCTCATTATTAAGGTAACACTATAATAATAATAATAATCATCATTATTAAGGTAACACTATAATAATAATAATTATTATTATTATTATGATGAAGGTAACACTATAATAATAATAGTTATTATTATTAAGAAGGTAACACTATAATAATTAGAATTATTATTATGAAGGTAGCACTATAATAATTATTATTAGTATTATTATTATTATGAAGGTAACACTATAATAATAATTATTATTATTATTATTATTATGAAGGTAACACTATAATAATAATAATTATTATTATTATTATGAAGGTAACACTATGTACAGCATGGATGAACAAATATACAGAATGCTGCAGAACAGGCGTCTTCAATGTTTTTCAACTCTAAACATTTTTATTGTTATTTGTTCACCATGGAAAAACTTATATCACTGTGTTTAATCTGATTATCTTACTGTATCCTGTATCTAATCTGATTATCTTACTGTATCCTGTATCTAATCTGATTATCTTACTGTATCCTGTATCTAATCTGATTATTTTACTGTATCCTGTATCTAATCTAATTATTTTACTGTATCCAATTATCCCACACTGTACACCCTTATCTGATCTTATCTGACCTTATCTGATCTTATCTGACCTTATCTGACCTTATCTGACCTTATCTGATCTTATCTGACCTTATCTGACCTTATCTGACCTTATCTGATCTTATCTGATCTGACCTTATCTTTAAACCTGTATCTGATGATCTTACTGTATCTTACTGTATCCAATGATCCATTCATTAGGGTTAGGGTACTTAGGGTCAGGGTTAGGGTACTTAGGGTTAGGGTCTTACTGTATCCAGGGTTAGGGTTAGGGTTAGGGTTAGGGTCTTACTGTATCCAATGATCCATTCATTCATCCTTTCTTACTGTTTAATTTTCTGAAACAGGAGGAAAAGGAAACGACTAAAGGAAAATGAAAAACAAGAAGTGAAGCAGGTTTAGGTATTAGTATGTGGGCTAGGGTCAGGTTTATGTGGGCTAGGGTCAGGTTTATGTGGGCTAGGGTCAGGTTTATGTGGGCTAGGGTCAGGTTTATGTGGGCTAGGGTCAGGTGTAGGTATTGGTAGGTGGGCTAGGGGGAAGAGGGTTAGTTGTATTTTATGTTTGGGGGGGGGGGGGGGGGCTAGGGGGAAGGGTTAGTTGTATGTTATGTTGGGGGGGGGGGGGGGGGTAGGGGTCAGGTTTAGGTATTTGATGAGCGCTTCAGTCAAAGTCTCGGTTGACCAGCACCAGTGGAGCTACCAGGGTCCACACATAGAGGGCGACACAGAGCCAGCTGGACGACATCTTCACCCACACAGACGGCCACCTGCTGGTCATCGTCTGGTATGACGAGTCAGGACTGAAAGAAAGAAACATTCATATTATTAGATTATAATAGAGCTAAACACTGCCTCCTGCTGGACATGGGCTGATATAGTGCATAGCAGTAGAATCAAGCTATCAGGATCCTTGTGATTCATGACCATAAAACGTTATATTCTGTGAAAAAAAAAGTTATTGAAAACCGCAAAAGTATTTATTAAATATAGTATATCATATCATTAAATATTCAAAAATATTATTTTACAGAATCAAATGGTTTATGGTCATAAATCACCAGGATCCTGGATGGCTTGGTTCTAGATACATTATATGTATTATACTAGATGGCCCGATCCGTCCAGACAGCACTGGCCTCGTCACTCTGCACACACGTCATGCGAAGTCCGGCCCCTCTGGCCTCTCCTCTCCTCTCCTCTCCTCTCCTCTCCTCTCCTCTCCTCCCTCCCCGCTTTGCTTTGCGGCCCTAACCTCTAGTCCCAACCTCCCAACCTCCCAACCTCGGTCATGTGATAAAGAGGTCAGACTTCCTGTATCTGGTTGCTATGGCAACCTGCCAGATCAGGCTGAGGGTCTGATAGGAAAATCAGAGAATCAATTAAGCAGAGAGTCTGATCACTGATGGAGGTGGGGTAAGATGCCTAAAACATAGCCAGAGCTCTGATCAACAGTCTATGGCGGGTCTTGGAGGCATGTGGAGTGATCCTGTGCTTGCGAATCCCGCACAAACTTTCTGAGCTTTTGTCAATTATATAGTAGTAAGATAGTAAGATAAGATAGTAAGATAGTAAGATAAGATAGTAAGATTATATGGTTCTAGGCTTAAATTAATTGATATAAATATTTTTGGAAATCTCTATGGGAAAAATGAATGGGGTCTGGAACGATGGAACCAGAAAATGGCAGCCACTGCTATGCCTTATGACTGAGGAGCAAAGAAACTATAGAATTATTACTAAAATATAATGATTACTATTATTCCTGTTATTGTTATTAGTGAAATATAATATAATTATTATTATTATTATTATTATTATTATTATTATTATTATTATTATTATTATTATCTTACTATCTTATCTTACAATCTTACTATCTTATCTTACTACTATATAATTGACAAAAGCTCCGAAAGTTCGTGCGGGATTCGCAAGCACAGGATCACTCCACATGCCTCCAAGACCCGCCACAGACTGTTGATCAGAGCTCTGGCTATGTTTTAGGCATCTTACCCCACCTCCATCAGTGATCAGACTCTATGTTTTAGGCATCTTACCTCACCTCCATCAGTGATCAGACTCTCTGCTTAATTGATTCTCTGATTTGCCTATCAGACCCTCAGCCTGATCTGGCAGGTTGCCATAGCAACCAGATACAGGAAGTCTGACCTCTTTATCACATGACCGAGGTTGGGAGGTTGGGAGGTTGGGACTAGAGGTTAGGGCCGCAAAGCAAAGCGGTGAGGAGAGGAGAGGAGAGGAGAGGAGAGGAGAGGAGAGGAGAGGAGAGGAGAGGAGAGGAGAGGAGAGGAGAGGCCAGAGGGGCCGAGAACAATGCTGTCTGGACGGATCGGGCCTAGATGTGAGGGCCGTGAAGGGGACACTTT
>NW_027660656.1:187500-220000 GCF_963280865.1 Gymnoscopelus braueri | reverse complement strand
TGATACCGAGGAGACTGGGGTTACAGCTACGATCTGTTAAGATATTAAATATGAATTATTCATGTTATTTATAAACCGATGATACCGAGGAGACTGGGGTTACAGCTACGATCTGTTAAGATATTAAATATGAATTATTCATGTTATTTATAAACCGATGATACCGAGGAGACTGGGGTTACAGCTACGATCTGTTAAGATATTAAATATGAATTATTCATGTTATTTATAAACCGATGATACCGAGGAGACTGGGGTTACAGCTACGATCTGTTAAGATATTAAATATGAATTATTTTATATATATATTATTTTTTTATATATATTTTTTTATCTCAAAGGAAGTAGGAGAAAACGATTTTCAAAAAGTTAATGCTCCATCCACTTCAATGTTAAAAAATAAAAAAATAAAAATTTCCTACCATTGTAAACACTGTATTTCTGAGTGAGACATGCCACTTTCAAACATCAAACAACAAATGTCAACAAGGTCACAATGACCTTGCTGACATTTGTGAAACCACACCTGAAGTGACTCAGTGATTAGCAACCATCAGGGGATCAATCACACTGAAGACAAACACTCTCGCCTAATTCTGGCACAGGGATCAACAAGCTTGAAATAAGCCTGGCACTGAATGAGTTAAAGGTAGGGTAAGTGATATTTTTTGGTTAAAACAAAAAGTATTTTTTTAAAAGGTTAAAACACTATATTCTGATAGTAATCATTGCTATAGAGTGTTTTTTCAGTAACAGATGTCTCCCCGTCTCTCCAGCTCTTTAATAAACAGAAAATACATTTTCCGGTAGGTGTCAAAATCTCAGCCAATCAGGAGAAAGTACCCATTTTTAAGCTTCATTTGTATAGTGTTCCAGTTCCAATTTTGTCTGCTCATTTCTTAGTGTCATCACTTCCAATTTCACTTGTTTAATCTGTATCCTGATTGAGTTCTCTGTCCTGGTTGGATAAAATTGGAAATGAAACTGAAACTGAAACGAAAATGCATTTTCTGTTTAATAAAGAGGTGGAGAGACAAGGAGACTCCTGTTACTGAACAAACACTCTATAGCAATGAGTACTATCAGAATATAGAGCTATTTAACACTTATTTTAACAAAAGCAAATCACTTACCCTACCTTTAAGATATTAAATATGAATTATTAATGTTATTTATACACAGATGATACCGAGGAGATATATCATTCTTGTATGTTTTTATTTTGAAGACCTAATGGTATCTAGTTAAGACCAGATAAACTACTGTCCCATGGGGTTCATTTTAACCCTTTCTTACGCCTATCCTCAACCCAAACCATAAGATAGAGATAATAGAAAATACTAGGGGTGTAACGATACATTTTAACAGCGATACGATACGCATCACGATACATGGTTGACGATACGATACGATATTGGTTCATTCATGGCGAGACGATACGATTCAATGATTTAAAATCGATACAGTAACAAATCTGTGTGAAACGTGTGGATAATGCAGGTTTTTTAAGGGAGAAATGAATTATTATGGATATAAATAAGTAACAGTAAACAGTGATTCTCTGGCAAACACATGAACATTGTATTTGAACACATTATAGATAGACAAACCCACACCTTGACTTAAAATTGCTGAATTCAACACACAAGTACTTAGTATCGATAAAATACATTATTTGTATTGCAAAACGATTTGATACAAAGTCAAACGATACGATATTTTTGCTGTTTGCATATCGATATAATATCGATATAGTAGATACAGTAGATATAGTAGATATAGTAGATATAGCAGATATAGTAGATTGTTGAAAATTCAAAACGATTTTTCGATGCAGTTACTATATCGTTACACCTCTAGAAAATACCATTAACTTTAGAAGTAAACAACACAGAGACAAACACTGTGTGTGTGTGTGTGTGTGTGTGTGTGTGTGTGTGTGTGTGTGTGTGTGTGTGTGTGTAAATATATATATATATATATATATATATAT
The DNA here is from genome assembly GCF_963280865.1 of Gymnoscopelus braueri. Classification (NCBI taxonomy): domain Eukaryota; kingdom Metazoa; phylum Chordata; class Actinopteri; order Myctophiformes; family Myctophidae; genus Gymnoscopelus; species Gymnoscopelus braueri. The sequence goes on along the minus strand of NW_027660656.1, from coordinate 218,007 downwards.
ATTTACACACACACACACACACACACCAGTCTGCGTTACATGAGTCACTTTCTTTCAATATAATCAGGTGATTCATTTCGATCAGCCTTTAATGTGATCTACATCCTGTTTACTCACATGATATCATGATCTACATCCTGTTTACTCACATGATATCATGATCTACATCCTGTTTACTCACATGATATCAGACTGAAATTAAATAAAAGACCAGTCCATGAACACATGAAATAATAACAGTTTACACTTCCGTTATTAAATAAAAGACCAGTCCATGAACACACATCACCGCGGGGGATTCACAGAAACTTTCATATTTTACTGTAACTTATTATATCAATAAGTGTGACTGACCAGGCTCCTTGGTCATGACAGACAGGTCAGATACATGTCATAGTATATAATGGTATGTATTCATATATAATGGTATGGTACAGACAGACAGACAAGAGAGTGTAGAGGGTTTAGGGTTAGTGGGTGTAGAGGGAAACTGACCAGGCTCGTTGGTCATGGCAGACCAGGTCAGATACATGGTGTAGAGGGTGACCAGGGAAGACTGCAGCAATCCAGACCTGGGTTGAGACTCCTGCACACATTATAAATATGTATTTATGACCACATAAACATTATAAATATGTATTTATGACCACATAAACATTATAAATATGTATTTATGACCACATAAACATTATAACTATGTATTTATGACCACATAAACATTATAACTATGTATTTATGACCACATAAACATTATAACTATGTATTTATGACCACATAAACATTATAACTATGTATTTATGACCACATACATATGTATTTATGACCACATAAACATGATAAATATGTATTTATGACCACATAAACATTATAAATATATGTACAGAATAAACACCTCCCTATGGTCTTCATGTACAGAATGAACACGTTGAATTCTGACAAGGCTTTCCCTTCCGTCGACGAGTTTGTACGAGTTTTTGTTTTCAGTAGTTTTCCACTAGATGGCGCTGTTACCTATCCTATGAATGATGCTTTCACTGCCTGATGACAACAGACCCGGAAATGACGTTATTTAAAAAAATAAAAGCTAATTTACTTCCTGTTTATTTCCTGCAGTGAAACAGCCATATCTCTCTGCTAGATCTCCATTCCTCTTGCTTTACGGCAAAACAAGCCTCATTGAAACGGCTATAGCTCTGGAATGGAGGATCGCGACCAGACCATTTTTTCCCCTCTACTACGACAACCCTGTGCGTATAATGAACCGATCTCCGTGAGGACGGCGGTCACAGATAATATTCCATGATTTTTCAAAGGTTCCGTAAAATCGCTGTTTTTGCTGGCAGCAGTGACACACTATTACACTATTGATCTGGCAGTCAAAGAGTTAATGAGCTAATGAACAGTAATTAGTTGTAATTACCTGTATTTGAGGCAGAATGCTCAGAACAGATGCACCAACACACAGCAGCATGTTGACGCTGATAAACACTTTGTTTTCAGTGCAGCCGTCTGCGTGGGTGTAGTACACATAGAACACCACCAGGGACACCAGAGAGAGGGCGTAGTTCACTGTGGTGGCAGACAGGAGCGCTGTAGAGACAAAGGTTAAAGGTCATGTCAGGTCACAGTGGAGGGCAGGCAGGATAGACATAAATATTTAAATAAACGTCAAACCAAACGTTTGGTCCATTATTTCTCTGTTGTTACAACAAAGAGATCCAGTAGATCTAAGACTAGAGGAGAAGAGATCCAGTAGAACTAATACTGGTGGAGAAGAGATCCAGTAGAACTAAGACTAGTAGAGAAGAGATCCAGTGGAACTAAGACTAGTGGAGAAAAGATCCAGTAGAACTAAGACTAGTGGAGAAAAGATCCAGTAGAACTAAGACTAGTGGAGAAGAGATCCAGTAGAACTAAGACTAGAGGAGAAGAGATCCAGTAGAACTAAGACTAGTGGAGAATAGATCCAGTAGAACTAAGACTAGTGGAGAAGAGATCCAGTAGAACTAAGACTAGTGGAGAATAGATCCAGTAGAACTAAGACTAGTGGAGTAGAGATCCAGTAGAACTAAGACTAGTGGAGAAGAGATCCAGTAGAACTAAGACTAGTGGAGAAGAGATCCAGTAGAACTAAGACTAGTGGAGAATAGATCCAGTAGAACTAAGACTAGTGGAGTAGAGATCCAGTAGAACTAAGACTAGTGGAGTAGAGATCCAGTAGAACTAAGACTAGTGGAGAAGAGATCCAGTAGAACTATGACTAGTGGAGAAGAGATCAAGTAGAACTAAGACTAGTAGAGCAGAGATCCAGTAGAACTAAGACTAGTGGAGCAAAGATCCAGTAGAACTAAGACTAGTGGAGAAGAGATCCAGTAGAACTAAGACTAGTGGAGAAAAGATCCAGTAGAACTAAGACTAGTAGAGCAGAGATCCAGTAGAACTAAGACTAGTGGAGAATAGATCCAGTAGAACTAAGACTAGTGGAGAAGAGATCCAGTAGAACTAAGACTAGTGGAGAAGAGATCCAGTAGAACTAAGACTAGTGGAGAAGAGATCCAGTAGAACTAAGACTAGTGGAGATGAGATCCAGTAGAACTAAGACTAGTGGAGAAGAGATCCAGTAGAACTAAGACTAGTGGAGAAGAGATCCAGTAGAACTAAGACTAGTGGAGAAGAGATCCAGTAGAACTAAGACTAGTGGAGAAGAGATCCAGTAGAACTAAGACTAGTGGAGAAGAGATCCAGTAGAACTAAGACTAGTGGAGAAGAGATCCAGTAGAATTAAGACTAGAGGAGAAGAGATCCAGTAGAACTAAGACTAGAGGAGAAGAGATCCAGTAGAACTAAGACTAGTGGAGCAGAGATCCAGTAGAACTAAGACTAGTGTAGTAGAGATCCAGTAGAACTAAGACTAGAGGAGAAGAGATCCAGTAGAACTAAGACTAGTGGAGCAGAGATCCAGTAGAACTAAGACTAGAGGAGAAGAGATCCAGTAGAACTAAGACTAGAGGAGAAGAGATCCAGTAGAACTAAGACTAGTGGAGAAGAGATCCAGTAGAACTAAGACTAGAGGAGAAGAGATCCAGTAGAACTAAGACTAGTGGAGAAGAGATCCAGTAGAACTAAGACTAGTGGAGAAGAGATCCAGTAGAACTAAGACTAGTGGAGAAGAGATCAAGTAGAACTAAGACTAGAGGAGAAGAGATCCAGTAGAACTAAGACTAGTGGAGTAGAGATCCAGTAGAACTAAGACTAGTGGAGTAGAGATCCAGTAGAACTAAGACTAGTGGAGAAGAGATCCAGTAGAACTAAGACTAGTGGAGAAGAGATCCAGTAGAACTAAGACTAGTGGAGTAGAGATCCAGTAGAACTAAGACTAGTGGAGTAGAGATCCAGTAAAACTAAGACTAGACGAGAAGAGATCAAGTAGAACTAAGACTAGAGGAGAAGAGATCCAGTAGAACTAAGACTAGAGGAGAAGAGATCCAGTAGAACTAAGACTAGTGGAGTAGAGATCCAGTAGAACTAAGACTAGTGGAGTAGAGATCCAGTAGAACTAAGACTAGTGGAGAAGAGATCCAGTAGAACTAAGACTAGTGGAGAAGAGATCCAGTAGAACTAAGACTAGTGGAGAAGAGATCCAGTAGAACTAAGACTAGTGGAGAAGAGATCCAGTAGAACTAAGACTAGAGGAGAAGAGATCCAGTAGAACTAAGACTAGAGGAGAAGAGATCCAGTAGAACTAAGACTAGTGGAGAAGAGATCCAGTAGAACTAAGACTAGCGGAGAAGAGATCCAGTAGAATTAAGACTAGTGGAGAAGAGATCAACTGAATATTGAGTGTATTGTTGTCACATACCTTAATGTATTGATTATGCACATTATAATATATGTGTGTGTATTGTAGCAAGAGTCACACAATGTATTATGTACAGTATGTATACAGTATATGTATGTGTATATATAGTATATGTATATTAAAGTGTATTTACCTGCATACCAACAGCGAGAATTCCCTTCCTCCATCTTCTCCACCCAGGACTCGTTCCAGGAATGAGCAAAGTCAATGAGAAGAACCAACTGGATGAGAATGAAGCAGAATGCTCCAGCCATACCGATGTAGAACCACACTGTAACACATAGCACATCATACGTGTAAAATACAATGAACATATGTCCATAAGCCATGTAAACAAACAAACATGTCATTTACAGCTAAACATTGCTCTAAAGAATGTTTTTGAAAACATTTGAAGTTAGAAATGGATGATGCAATAACCACAAATGTTTTCTATTTTATCAACACTTCCCGTTGTAAATTGACACCTGTTCCCATATTATGCCAATATGGAACAGTGTTATTATTATAACCCTAACCCAATATGGAACAGTGTTATTATTATAACCCTAACCCAATATGGAACAGTGTTATTATTATAACCCTAACCCAATATGGAACAGTGTTATTATTATAACCCTAACCCAATATGGAACAGTGTTATTATTATAACCCTAACCCAATATGGAACAGTGTTATTATTATAACCCTAACCCAATATGGAACAGTGTTATTATTATAACCCTAACCCAATATGGAACAGTGTTATTATTATAACCCTAACCCAATATGGAACAGTGTTATTATTATAACCCTAACCCAATATGGAACAGTGTTATTATTATAACCCTAACCCAATATGGAACAGTGTTATTGGCAGACAGACAACTAATGGATGACTTTATGACTTCATGTGTTTAATTACCGGTGGTGAAGGGATGTATTGTATTGTAATGTATTGTATTGTATTGTATTGTAATGTAATGTAATGTAATGTAATGTATTGTATTGTAATGTAATGTAATGTAAAGTATTGTATTGTAATGTAATGTAATTACCGGTGGTGAAGGGATGTATTGTATTGTATTGTATTGTATTGTAATGTAATGTAATGTAATGTAATGTAATGTAATGTAATGTAATGTATTGTATTGTATTGTATTGTAATGTAATGTAATGTAATGTAATTACCGGTGGTGAAGGGATGTATTGTATTGTATTGTATTGTATTGTAATGTAATGTAATGTAATGTAATGTATTGTATTGTAATGTAATGTATTGTATTGTAATGTAATGTAATTACCGGTGGTGAAGGGATGTATTGTATTGTATTGTATTGTATTGTATTGTATTGTAATGTAATGTAATGTAATGTAATGTAATGTATTGTATTGTATTGTAATGTATTGCAATGTAATATAATTACCGGTGGTGAAGGGATGTATTGTATTGTATTGTATTGTATTGTATTGTAATGTAATGTAATGTAATGTAATGTATTGTATTGTATTGTATTGTAATGTAATGTAATGTAATGTAATGTAATGTAATGTAATTACCGGTGGTGAAGGGATGTATTGTATTGTATTGTAATGTAATGTAATGTAATGTAATGTAATGTAATGTATTGTATTGTATTGTATTGTATTGTATTGTATTGTATTGTATTGTAATGTAATGTAATGTAATGTAATGTATTGTATTGTATTGTAATGTAATGTAATGTATTGTATTGTATTGTAATGTAATGTAATGTAATTACCGGTGGTGAAGGGCCCCTCTGGGATGAAGAAGGCTCCAACAGTGATGGCCACGGTGGCAGCAAACTTAAAGAACCAAAACCTGAATGAAGATGAAGAAAAGAAACGTCAACATATTATTTTCATTTCCTCTAAAAACCTCCTCCTAATCCTCTTCCTCTTCGAACTGGTTGTTTGACATAATAAACAAGTTCCATAGTTATTTAATGACATCATAGTTCTTAATGACATCATAGTTCTTAATGACATCATAGTTCTTAATGACATCATAGTTCCATAATGCCATCATAGTTCCTTAATGCCATCATAGTTCTTAATGCCATCATAGTTCTTAATGACATCATAGTTCCTTAATGACATCATAGTTCTTAATGCCATCATAGTTCTTAATGACATCATAGTTTCTTAATGACATCATAGTTACTTAATGACATCATAGTTACTTAATGACATCATAGTTCTTAATGATGTCATAGTTCCTTATTCACACCAGAGAGCAGAAAAGACGTCATGCTTACATTCTCCTGTCCTTCAAAAGGCTACAGTTGTAAATTATAAAAAGTGCTCTTAGGAGCAGCCAGGTCAGGTAGGTTCTTGTGGGCCAGAAATGTTCTGAATTCACCAATCAGGATGGACGGATCCGTCTTGATCACTTGACTGAGATCATGTGTACCGATTTGCATGACGTTTGGACAACATTTGTAGGAGTAATATAAAAAAAATCACACCCAGTGTGAAGTGAGCGGTGCTATTTATGAGTTATTAATTTCATCATGCATCTCGGTAGCCAATCACAGCATGTCCTGCGAAGTGACGTGCTTACATTTTTTACATTATTATTAATTTCATCAAGCGTCTTGCTAGCCAATCACAGCACGTCTGCGAAGTTTGATGTTAATTTCATGATGTGTCTCGCTAGCCAATCACAGCACGTCGTGCAAAGCTTAGCCTATGGGCGTGTTTTCCACAGCATGGCGTCACAGCGAAAGACACATTTTCACGACGGAAAGAAAAACTTTCACCACGGATGGGTCCTAAACCCTCTTATAGGAGCGGTTGCACCGCTCAAAAATGTTTTGCAAAAATCAGCCTCCTGGTGGCGCTATAATAGGAATTGTTAAAAGGGTGGCATTTGTTACTCAACGTAGTGCAAATGTGGCCTCCTGGTGGCGCTATAAATGTGAACAATTCAGGGCAAAGTTTTGTTCTTGGCCTCTAGAGAGTGTGCAGACAAAGTTTTCATATGTCCATCCCGGGTCTGCCGCAGCTAAAAACCCGCGCCTACGCTACAGTATGTTTCTATTTTTTATGTTTATAATTGGGGTTTAGGGTTATAGTTAGGGTACACAGTAACTCACCTAGGCTGCAGTATGTTTATATGTTATAATTGGGGTTTAGGGTTATAGTTAGGGTACACAGTAACTCACCTAGGCTGCAGTATGTTTATATGTTATAATTGGGGTTTAGGGTTATAGTTAGGGTACACAGTAACTCACCTAGGCTGCAGTATGTTTATATGTTATAATTGGGGTTTAGGGTTATAGTTAGGGTACACAGTAACTCACCTAGGCTGCAGTATGTTTATATGTTATAATTGGGGTTTAGGGTTATAGTTAGGGTAAACAGTAACTCACCTAGGCTGTAGTATGTTTATATGTTATAATTGGGGTTTAGGGTTATAGTTAGGGTACACAGTAACTCACCTAGGCTGTAGTATGTTTATATGTTATAATTGGGGTTTAGGGTTATAGTTAGGGTAAACAGTAACTCACCTAGGCTGTAGTATGTTTATATGTTATAATTGGGGTTTAGGGTTATAGTTAGGGTACACAGTAACTCACCTAGGCTGTAGTATGTTTATATGTTATAATTGGGGTTTAGGGTTATAGTTAGGGTAAACAGTAACTCACCTAGGCTGTAGTATGTTTATATGTTATAATTGGGGTTTAGGGTTATAGTTAGGGTACACAGTAACTCACCTAGGCTGCAGTATGTTTATATGTTATAATTGGGGTTTAGGGTTATAGTTAGGGTACACAGTAACTCACCTAGGCTGCAGTATGTTTATATGTTATAATTGGGGTTTAGGGTTATAGTTAGGGTACACAGTAACTCACCTAGGCTGTAGTATGTTTATATGTTATAATTGGGGTTTAGGGTTATAGTTAGGGTACACAGTAACTCACCTAGGCTGTAGTATGTTTATATGTTATAATTGGGGTTTAGGGTTATAGTTAGGGTACACAGTAACTCACCTAGGCTGTAGTATGTTTATATGTTATAATTGGGGTTTAGGGTTATAGTTAGGGTAAACAGTAACTCACCTAGGCTGTAGTATGTTTATATGTTATAATTGGGGTTTAGGGTTATAGTTAGGGTACACAGTAACTCACCTAGGCTGCAGTATGTTTATATGTTATAATTGGGGTTTAGGGTTATAGTTAGGGTACACAGTAACTCACCTAGGCTGTAGTATGTTTGTATGTTATAATTAGGGTTTAGGGTTATAGTTAGGGTACACAGTAACTCACCTTGGCTGTAGTATGTTTGTATGTTATAATTAGGGTTTAGGGTTATAGTTAGGGTACACAGTAACTCACCCGTTGTTCAGCGCTGCTCAAGGGTCTAGGCTGCAGGATGTTTATATGTGGTGGGGTAGGGTTAAAGGTCAAGGTTAAGGGTTAAGGTATAACTCACCCGTTGTGCAGCGCTGCTCGGGGTCTAGGCTGCAGGATGTGTATATGTTATAGTTAGGGTTAAGGGTTTAGGGTTAAGGTTAAGGGTTTAGGGTTAAGGTTAAGGTTAAGGTTAAGGTTTTAGGGTTAAGGTTAAGGTTAAGGGTTTAGGGTTAGGGTTAGGGTTAAGGGTTTAGGGTTAAGGTTAAGGGTTAAGGGTTAAGGTTAAGGGTTTAGGGTTAAGGTAAGGTTAAGGTTAAGGTTAAGGGTTTAGGGTTAAGGTACACAGTAACTCACCCGTTGTGCAGTCCTGCTCGGGGGTCTTGGCTGCTCTTCACTTTGATCATGAGCAGAGAGAAGAGCAGGAAGAACATGGCCATGCCGAAGCAGGTCCGATACACAGCCTTGTATCCCACCAGGACGTCACAGTTAACATGACCCTCTACCAGACCTCCTTCACAGAACCCTGGAATCTGAATATAACACATTATTATTATTATTATTAATATAATAGATACACAGCCTTGTATCCCACCAGGACGTCACAAAAAACCCTGGAATCTGAATATAACACATTATTATTATTAATACTATAAAGAAAACATCACATGGATGCACCTGGGATGTATCATCAGTGTTGTAGTCTGGGGTCATCGGGTGTTTTGGGTCTCGCAACATACACCCTCGCCCAGGTGACCCAGCCGGGGTTGATCAAGCCCCGACTTACATCCCAGTAGCTACCCACGGTCAGTCCTATAGGGAAAGACAGGGCCACTCAGTCCACTTCTCCGGAACTACTCTGCCTGAACACATGGAGGCTCTGGCACGTGGAGGGACTAGGCTCTGTGGGTTGTCTCCTGGCCGGGCTCCTCCTTCGTATTCAACAGCCAATAACTAAAGAACGGAGGGTCGCGGTGACACGCTTTTTTCCCCCGATAGAAGAAGAGACACTCCTTGAGGAGAAGGAGAAGGATAGAAGCAGAGACACTACTCTGTGTGTCGATCGTCCAGGAGCGAAATATTCTGTGGCTCTTGAAAGGTTAGTAAAAATGCTCAAAAACGCTGGCAAGGGCTGACTTAAACGAGCATTTCACCCCTGGAAGAAACTGCAATCACTCAATGTTAATAGTATTTGTAGTAGATAACAGTAGCACAATTTAAAATGTGTACCCTATGGCCAGAAAAATACTGAAATATGTGTGTTTGACTAGGGTTTGACTGGACTGCTGCAATATTACAATGACTATAATGCTTTGGTGCACTGCCCCTCCTTGTGGGGAGTGGAGGCTGCATGTGGGTGTGATCTTCAACAACAACACACAACATGTGTACCCACAGTGTTGCCATGTCTGATTATTATAAGCGGCTTCTTTCTAAAATGTAGTTGATATTTGGGCTTGTATCCAAATGTTTTGATTGTTGTTTAAACCAGTGGTTCTCAAACATGTTCATGTATTTTTCCACAGACCCCCATCTGAAATTATAATTTGTGCCAGGGAGCCCCTACCAAATATGTGTTGTTAAAACAATTAAAAAATATTCCACATTTTGCACTTTTTTCCCCTCATGATTTTTGGGAAAATAGCAGATCTACAAGCTCACAATGGGTAACATCGCGAAGCGTTGTGAACTTGTAGATTGGCAATTTTCTAATATATAATACCCCCTGTCTAGGTTTAAAGTGCTCTTGGCCTAGTTATCTTCTTTTGGGCTTGTTTTCATAGACCTGGTTGCTTATTTCTCTCACAATATCTGGCAACGCTGGAGGTCAGAAGAGGCGAGGTACACGTTCATCTAGTTACATGTCCAAGGATTGGTTAGTGATGTCACATCACTGACAAATCCTTGGTATCTTTATCATAGATATAGAAACCTAGATACCTCATTGGCCTCTGCAGTTTGTTGGAGCGACTGTTATCGCGGCCGCCATTTTAGAGGAGGAAAGCTACCATTCAAAGTGACTACTGGCCAATGAAAAGACCCGCCCCCACCTGCCTCTGATTGGCCAACCGAACGCCCCCTTCTGTGACGCACGCGGAAGCTTTCCTACTCTAAAATGGGCCCAAGATACCAATGCCTCAGAGCCGAAGGATCTTTATATGTCTATGATCTTTATGCCGTTCTACTTCCGGGTCGCATAGCAGTGACATCACTGTCCAATCCTTGGTATTGTGATCCTAGCCTTTCAACAGTGTTTGTTTACCAGCGCCGTCGCTCCACACACTGTATTTACATTTCTTATGAAACACTAAACAGGATTATCCTTTCATGTATCAGAAGATGTAACTCAGGTAAAGTAATGCGTCACTCTGCAACTTTAACTCAAGTTTTCCACCTGTATAAAGTCTGTTCTTATACAGACATCAAGATAATACAGACATAATGATTTATTAATCATCCTTTCCTTGTTGATATCTCGCCATTTAGGGAAATGATATAACATTATGATATATAACATATATATATTATATATATATATACATATAACAATGATATAACATGATGTAGTGATATGATATGTAGTGATATAACATTATGTAGTGATATGATATGTAGTGATATAACATTATGTAGTGATATGATATGTAGTGATATAACATGATGTAGTGATATGATATGTAGTGATATAACATGATGTAGTGATATGATATGTAGTGATATAACATTATGTAGTGATATGATATGTAGTGATATAACATGATGTAGTGATATGATATGTAGTGATATAACATGATGTAGTGATATGATATGTAGTGATATAACATTATGTAGTGATATGATATGTAATGATATAACATGATGTAGTGATATGATATGTAATGATATAACATGATGTAGTGATATGATATGTAATGATATAACATGATGTAGTGATATGATATGTAATGATATAACATTATGTAGTGATATGATATGTAGTGATATAACATGATGTAGTGATATGATATGTAATGATATAACATTATGTAGTGATATGATATGTAGTGATATAACATGATGTAGTGATATGATATGTAGTGATATAACATTATGATATATAACATATATATATATTATATATATACATATAACAATGATATAACATTATGATATATAACATATATATATATTATATATATACATATAACAATGATATAACATTATGATATATAACATATATATATATTATATATATACATATAACAATGATATAACATGATGTAGTGATATGATAACATAATGATATAACATTATGTAGTGATTTGATAACATAATGATATAACATTATGATATATAACATATATATACATTATATATATACATATAACAATGATATAACATGATGTAGTGATATGATATGTAGTGATATAACATTATGTAGTGATATGATATGTAGTGATATAACATTATGTAGTGATATGATATGTAGTGATATAACATGATGTAGTGATATGATATGTAGTGATATAACATTATGTAGTGATATGATATGTAGTGATATAACATGATGTAGTGATATGATATGTAGTGATATAACATTATGATATATAACATATATATATATTATATATATACATATAACAATGATATAACATTATGATATATAACATATATATATATTATATATATACATATAACAATGATATAACATGATGTAGTGATATGATAACATAATGATATAACATTATGTAGTGATTTGATAACATAATGATATAACATTATGATATATAACATATATATACATTATATATATACATATAACAATGATATAACATGATGTAGTGATATGATATGTAGTGATATAACATTATGTAGTGATATGATATGTAGTGATATAACATTATGTAGTGATATGATATGTAATGATATAACATTATGTAGTGATATGATATGTAGTGATATAACATTATGTAGTGATATGATATGTAGTGATATAACATTATGTAGTGATATGATATGTAATGATATAACATTATGTAGTGATTTGATATGTAATGATATAACATTATGTAGTGATATGATATGTAGTGATATAACATTATGTAGTGATATGATATGTAGTGATATAACATTATGTAGTGATATGATATGTAATGATATAACATTATGTAGTGATATGATATGTAGTGATATAACATTATGTAGTGATATGATATGTAGTGATATAACATTATGTAGTGATATGATATGTAGTGATATAACATTATGTAGTGATATGATATGTAGTGATATAACATGATGTAGTGATATGATATGTAGTGATATAACATTATGTAGTGATATGATATGTAATGATATAACATTATGTAGTGATATGATATGTAGTGATATAACATTATGTAGTGATATGATATGTAGTGATATAACATTATGTAGTGATTTGATATGTAGTGATATAACATTATGTAGTGATTTGATATGTAATGATATAACATTATGTAGTGATTTGATATGTAGTGATATAACATTATGTAGTGATATGATATGTAGTGATATAACATTATGTAGTGATATGATATGTAGTGATATAACATTATGTAGTGATATGATATGTAGTGATATAACATTATGTAGTGATTTGATATGTAATGATATAACATTATGTAGTGATTTGATATGTAGTGATATAACATTATGTAGTGATATGATATGTAATGATATAACATTATGTAGTGATATGATATGTAGTGATATAACATTATGTAGTGATATGATATGTAGTGATATAACATGATGTAGTGATATGATATGTAGTGATATAACATTATGTAGTGATATGATATGTAGTGATATAACATTATGTAGTGATATGATATGTAGTGATATAACATTATGTAGTGATATGATATGTAGTGATATAACATTATGTAGTGATATGATATGTAGTGATATAACATTATGTAGTGATATGATATGTAGTGATATAACATTATGTAGTGATTTGATAACATAAATAAAATAGCAGAGCCACCAGCCAGTCATTTACTGCCAGACTGTCTTCTGAGTTTTGGTATTCGAATGATGAGTATTCGAAAATCCCCCGCCCCCCCCCAACCACACACACACACACACACACACACACACACACACACACACACACACACACACACACACACACAGACAGACAGACAGACAGACAGACAGACAGACAGACAGACAGACAGACAGGCAGACAGACAGCAGTCTCACCTTCTTGAGTTGTCCCTCCATGCCGGGCATCAGCATGATACAGGAAGTGGCCACGCCCAGCAACAGGAAGAAGGCGTAGATGAGCCGAGTGACGGTGGAGTTGTTTCCACTTGGACAACAGCTGCTCAGCAGACAGGGGGCGCTACCACACAGGCAGGGGATCTGAAACACATTATATACTGTTATTATACAGCCCAGCAGACAGGGGGCGCTACCACACAGGCAGGGGATCTGAAACACATTATATACTGTTATTATACAGCCCAGCAGACAGGGGGCGCTACCACACAGGCAGGGGATCTGAAACACATTATATACTGTTATTATACAGCCCAGCAGACAGGGGGCGCTACCACACAGACAGGGGATCTGAAACATGTAAAATACTGTTATTATACTGTTATTATACTGTTATTATACTGTTATTATACAGCCCAGCAGACAGGGGGCGCTACCACACAGACAGGGGATCTGAAACATGTATAATACTGTATTATACTGTTATTATACTGTTATTATACTGTTATTATACAGCCCAGCAGACAGGGTGCGCTACCACACAGACAGGGGATCTGAAACATGTATAATACTGTATTATACTGTTATTATACTGTTATTATACAGCTCAGCAGACAGGGGGCGCTACCACACAGACAGGGGATCTGAAACATGTATAATACTGTTATTATACTGTTATTATACAGCTCAGCAGACAGGGGGCGCTACCACACAGACAGGGGATCTGAAACATGTATAATACTGTTATTATACTGTTATTATACAGCCCAGCAGACAGGGGGCGCTACCACACAGACAGGGGATCTGAAACATGTATAATACTGTATTATACTGTTATTATACTGTTATTATACTGTTATTATACAGCCCAGCAGACAGGGTGCGCTACCACACAGACAGGGGATCTGAAACATGTATAATACTGTTATTATACTGTTATTATACAGCTCAGCAGACAGGGGGCGCTACCACACAGACAGGGGATCTGAAACATGTATAATACTGTTATTATACTGTTATTATACTGTTATTATACAGCCCAGCAGACAGGGGGCGCTACCACACAGACAGGGGATCTGAAACATGTATTATACTGTTATTATACTGTTATTATACTGTTATTATACAGCCCAACAGACAGGGGGCGCTACCACACAAACAGGGGATCTGAAACACATTATTCTAGTAAATACATGTATAATACTGTCAATATACTGCTCAGCAGGCAGGGGGCGCTACCATTCATTATAGTCATTATACTTATTACATAATTATACATATAACTACTCATTATACTAATCAGTATAGTGCACAGCAGACTAGGGGACTATTCCTAGGGGCGGCCATAGCTGAGTGGTTAGTTAGTGAGCCAGAGCCCTGTACTGTATGTCCCAGGTACCATCCCATCCCATCCCATTCCATTCCATTCCATTCCATTCCATTCCATCCCATCCCATCCCATCCCATTCCATTCCATTCCATTCCATCCCATCCCATCCCATTCCATTCCATTCCATTCCATCCCATCCCATCCCATTCCATCCCATCCCATCCCATCCCATCCCATTCCATCCCATCCCATCCCATCCCATCCCATTCCATCCCATCCCATCCCATCCCATCCCATTCCATCCCATCCCATCCCATCCCATTCCATCCCATCCCATCCCATTCCATTCCATTCCATCCCATTCCAGCAATATGTCGATGTGTGTCCCTGAGCAAGACTCTTAACCACTGATGACGATGTTGTTGTTTCAAGTCAACATCATTTCTTAGAAGTGTGTGTGTGTGTGTGTGTGTGTGTGTGTGTGTGTGTGTGTGTGTGTGTGTGTGTGTGTGTGTGTGTGTGTGTGTGTGTGTGTGTGTTGCAATCCTTCATCTAATAATAACCCACAGTGAAGCAGCCTGCTTCACCTCGCTTTACGTTCAAAAAATTATTATTATTAGTTTTATCATTATTATTATAATTATAATTATTAGTTTTATCATTATTATTCTCATCATTATAATTATAATAATAATAATTATTATTATTAATGAATAATTATAATAATAGTAATTATTATATTTATAATTATTATTATCATCATTATTATTATTGCATCAACGGATCCAAAGTGACGGTAAATGCTCCGTTAAAGGCCTTTAACACACACACACACACACACACACACACACACACACACACACACACACACACACACACACACACACACACACACACACACACACACACACACACACACACACAGCTCCGTGACGAGGCAGCTCATATATATATATATATGTATATATATATATATATATATATATATATATATATATATATACATATATATATATATATATATATATACATATATATATATATATATATATATATATGTATATATATATATATATTAACGGTGATTAATACATTAAACATCATAATAACATGACATTATGAATGTTAATTATATAAAATATAATCATAATATTAGATACATTACAGATATAATATAACATTAATATGAATAATAAACGTTCTTTGTTCTCATGTCGAACATCAGAGAAAACAAACAGCATGTTTACATTAAAACAGCATTTATAATATCATATGATAGATATAGTTATAGTTATAGAAACAGCATTTATAATATAATAAACATATATATATATAAGAAACAGATAGAGGAAGCAGAGGCCTTTGTCTCAGTATAATAATAATATAACATTTATAATATACAGATAATGATATAGTTATATAGTATAGTATATAATAGTATATAATAGTATATAATAGTATATAATAGTATATAATAGTATAGTATATAGTATAGAAACAGAAAGAGGCCTCTGTTGTGTTGTTGTCTCATCGTGTCGTCAGTATAATAATAATAATAATATAATATAATCATCATTATTTACCCAGCTGGCCATGGAGCACAGGCCCAGCACGGCTCCCATGATGAAGATGAAGAAGATTCACTGGATGAATATAAGATATTTATATTTATATTTATATTTATATTTATATTTATATTTATCTAAACACTGTGACTGAGAGATTAAAGATGGAGGTTCTGACTGACTGGCTGCTCTGTCTGCGCTTCTGTCGGTGTTGCCAGGTCTGCCATGAAAACAAGCAACCACCAGGTCTGTGAAAACAAGGCCCAAAATAAGCCAGTATTAATAGTTTAAAGTCTGCGGCTATTTGAAAATAGCAGATCTACAAGCTCACAACGGACTCAAACTATGATTTAGATTTAATGACATTTAAAAAAAATATATAAATAAATAAAAGCCCAAATTATATCATTACAATATCTACAGAAAGCAACAACCCCAAATCGCTTATAATAAGCGGACATGGCAACGCTGCCTCTGTTGTTTACGTTGAAGTGCGTCAACACAGCACCGGATATCCGGTTCAGCTGGGTTTCAAAATAAGGCGTCAAAACTGACCTTCAACATAAAACGTGTTTACTGAGCTTTCCGTGTTTACAGGCAAGCAATGCTCATTTTCTCCGCCAGGCCAAAAGGCATGGCGAGAGAGTATGTTTTTCACCCTGTCCGTCCGTCCGTGTGTCCGTGTGTCTGTCCGTCCATCTGTCTGTGAGCAGCTAATCTCAGGCACCGTTGGCCCGGTCGCAGCGAAACTGTGCACACACACTCCCTGGATGCCAATTCAGAACCTCTGCCCCAAATATTTCTCATGGCCCTTTTATAGCGCATGGTGCCCTCATGGTGGCGCTATAATAGGCCGATTCGTGTTTTTACCTATAACTGCACCAATCTGTGTAAAACTTTGTATGCACACTCCCTAGAGGTCAACAAAAAACCATTGCGCTGCATTTTTCACATCTGCTTTTTATAGCGCCACCAGGAGGTCGACTTATGTAAAACACATTATTTTATGCTACTCCTTCCAATTGTATCCAAATTTCACGCAAATCGGTACACATGATCTCTATAGTCATGTGATCAAGACGGATGTGTTTGATTTTTCATATGCTATCCTGATTGGCTAAGATTGACATCTAAAGTTTGCATTATTGGCTTGTTTTGAACAAAATTCCGCAAATCATGAACGCACTGTCCGATTGCGGTCAAACTTTGCACGCACATTCACACTATGTTGAGGAACAAATGCCACCCCTTTAACATTGGCCTGTTATAGCGCCACCAGCAGGTCTAATTTAGCAAAACAAGTGTTTTTAACAAAATGCCTCAAATCATGAATGCAGTCAGGGTCCAATTGTCGTGCAAGGCCTAAGAACAAATGGGCCTGGCACCCTTTTCACATTGGCCTATTATAGCGCCACCAGGAGGCCACAATAGCCTACCTGACCTGGCGGAGACCTGTGCTCCGAGGAGCACTTTTTATAGTTTGGTATGTTCTTGCACTCTATTTCAATGACGTGACGCGCACGTTGCTGAACACCTACACTGCAAGTCACACAATGGACAATTCATATGCATCTAGGCTTATTCCTATGTTAATTCGCTAGGTGTGAGTCGGGAGCCTTTGAAAACTTTGTCGAGGTGCGAATTTAAAGTAGTTTTAAATGCGTGTGCCTGTGTGTGCTCCTGGTCAAATAGGTTCGGGCACGGCGTGCAAGGCCGTCCAGTGAGCATTGCACCCCTGCGTGTTTCTAACTAATTAGTGTGGTTGCCCTAACAGCCCTAATTCAAGTATTTTTTTCTCAGAAACCGTAAGAGCTAGAGTTACCAGATTTGGAGGGGAGGTTCCTAATTTAGTCCGAAATTATTGATAAAATAATTACACTAATCGGCCACATGGTGGCGCTATAACAGCCCCCTTTACGTTTTGGCCTATAACTCTTGAACCGTAGGTCGTAAAATCAAAATTTATTTTCCCCTAGATTTCTTGGGTCATGACGCATCTCCCCATATAGGCCACGCCCATTTGCGTCAGGATAGATTTTCCGCCATTTTGAATTTTCTTCAAAACACACTTTTAGCTCCTCCTCCCATATATTTTGTCCAAATTTAACAAAAATCGGTACACATGATCTCTGGACCCATGCAATAATCTGGACCGAAACAGATTTTGATAGTCCATACCGTTCGTCCGTAAATGGCTTCCAAAGTTAGCGGAAGGGGCCCGTTTTACCAAAAATGCCAAAAATCACGAACGATACGTCCAATCGATCCCAAATTTGAATCACATGTCGAGGGTGGTTTACTCCACGAATCCCCAAAAGTATTTCCACTTTGACCCATAGGGGGCGCCACAACTGCGCAAAACGTAACCGTTTGATGCAAAAACATGGTTTTTGGGGGGATCACTCCTCTCAAATTGAAAAGCAGGTGATCTCAGGAGTGACATGACGATGTCATTGGCCCGCTATATTTGTGGGAGGGGCTTATTTATTTTAGTGGGAGGGGCCTATTTCTTCAAATCAAAACGCCATGTATCACGAACAAAGGATCCAATCAGCACCAAATTCGAATGGCACGTCAAGCGGCCTCCGACGGTATTCCTCCAAGCATATTCCTCAAGTCCCGGCGGCGGCGACCCGCGACCGGCGTCGACGCAACCACACTTTGCAATTTCCCAGAATTGCGACCCGTCTAGTTATTACTGAGCTGCCAAGTCTCACCCTTTGAGAGTGAGAGTCACACAAAACACATAGATATAAACACATAGATATAAACACATAGATTTAAACACATAGATATAAACACATAGATATAAACACATAGATATAAACACATAGATATAAACACATAGATATAAACACATAGATATAAACACATAGATTTAAACACATAGATATAAACACATAGATATAAACACATAGATATAAACACATAGATTTAAACACATAGATATAAACACATAGATTTAAACACATAGATATAAACACATAGATATAAACACATAGATATAAACACATAGATATAAACACATAGATTTAAACACATAGATATAAACACATAGATTTAAACACATAGATATAAACACATAGATTTAAACACATAGATATAAACACATAGATTTAAACACATAGATTTAAACACATAGATATAAACACATAGATTTAAACACATAGATATAAACACATAGATATAAACACATAGATATAAACACATAGATATAAACACATAGATTTAAACACATAGATATAAACACATAGATTTAAACACATAGATTTAAACACATAGATATAAACACATAGATTTAAACACATAGATTTAAACACATAGATATAAACACATAGATATAAACACATAGATATAAACACTTAGATATAAACACTGGATTAGACCCAGGGCGAGGGTGTTTTAGGACGACGGTTCCATTTGGAGAGGTGCACTGCGCGATGGGATGGTTATATTGTAACGATCCCATATATAATATTATTATACCTCTATGGATGGGATGGACTGGAGAGAAGAAGGACCCGCCGATTTTTCCTTTTCGCTTGATATTGTTTGATTATACAAATTAAACAAATTAAATGTGAAACACATCAACTATTAAGAAAACAAGAAGATATGTTGACAAAGACACTCCATACCTTTGGAAACATATTTTTATTTAAATGAATATCGTCTCCAGTTAGAGTAGGATCATTTTAAAAGTAGGCTAACTCTCATATTCCTCTCATAGGGAATGCAGTGGCAGCTGCAGTTCATCGTTCTGACGGACCTCGAGTAGTGGCGCTGTCTCAAAAGTTTAAGAACGTGTGTCTATGTCCTATGATGGCATTGTGTGCCAAAGATAGCTGATCTACAAGCTCATGACGTGCTGATGCGACACATTGTGAGTTTGTAGATCAACTATTTTCATAAGACAGTATAAATGAGGCAACAACAGACTTTTGCTACTTTTAATAATTCCTCATTCTTTCACAAACTCTTCAGCCCTTCAACTAGAAATATACAATCAAACCTAACCCTAACCCCAACTAGAAATATACAATCAAAGAGTGAAAAACAAAAACAAGTCTAAATTCCAAAAATCGCTGAATGTAAAAGTAGAAGTCTAAAAATAATACAATACAATTATAAATAATACAATACAATTTACAATCAAATAAATAATATTTTCTTTTATAATCAAAGAAATAATATTTTTGTACAATCAAAGAAATAATATTTTCTTTTATAATCAAAGAAATAATATTTTTGTACAATCAAAGAAATAATACTTTCTTTTACAATCAAAGAAATAATACTTTTTACAATCAAAGAAATAATACTTTTTACAATCAAAAAAGTGGCTTTGGCTGAAATGATGAGTGTGAACAGCAGTCATAATGTTAATATTCCATAAGCATGTTCATGTTGTATTACGTTACCATGGGAACCAGTGGTTATCATGAATGTTTTAAGTGTTTTCTGGTGAGTTTTAGTGCAGTATAAAATCCATAAGATATGCATAACCACCACAAATTACTGTAGCTTCTTATATAAACATTATCAACATGTTCTGTAAGCGGTTATTTCCAGCATATTGATCAATAAACCGTGTTTAATCCCAAAATGATTTGTAGACAATTAAAAGATACAGATGTTGATCATTGTGTAAAAGGTTTTAAAATGTTTGGTGTTTAGAGCTTAAAACAATACTTATCATCTTAATAGTGACATGAATAATGCTGTGATAATACAAAACAATAATAATATAAATAATGCTGTGATCATAAAAAACAATAATAATATAAATAATGCTGTGATCATAAAACACAATAATAATATCATAAATAATGCTGTGATCATAAAAAACAACAATAATAAATAATGTACAACATGATACAGTTTTAACAGCTGCTGAAAAGAAAGGAGTTTAAACTCAGTGTATGAATATCTCAGTTTGATATTATAATATATTGTTAATAATACTATAATATATTGTTAATAATACTAATGATGATAGTAGTTCACTTTGAGGTTATACAGACTTTATTTATTGATATAATAATATATATTGTATTGTTAATAATACTAATGATGATAATAGTTCACTTTGAGGTTATACAGACTTTATTTATTGATATAATAATATATATTGTATTGTTAATAATACTAATGATGATAATAGTTCACTTTGAGGTTATAGAGACTTTATTTCACTGCCTGCCTGCCTTTCTTAACACGCTGAGGAAGGCTTGACGCCGAGTGAGTCTGTTCACATCCTAGTGAGTCTGTTCACATCCCATTGAGTCTGTTCACATCCCAGTGAGTCTGTTCACATCCTAGTGAGTCTGTTCACATCCCATTGAGTCTGTTCACATCCCAGTGAGTCTGTTCACATCCTAGTGAGTCTGTTCACATCCTAGTGAGTCTGTTCACATCCTAGTGAGTCTGTTCACATCCCAGTGAGTCTGTTCACATCCTAGTGAGTCTGTTCACATCCTAGTGAGTCTGTTCACATCCCAGTGAGTCTGTTCACATCCCAGTGAGTCTGTTCACATCCTAGTGAGTCTGTTCACATCCCATTGAGTCTGTTCACATCCTAGTGAGTCTGTTCACATCCTAGTGAGTCTGTTCACATCCCATTGAGTCTGTTCACATCCCAGTGAGTCTGTTCACATCCCAGTGAGTCTGTTCACATCCTAGTGAGTCTGTTCACATCCTAGTGAGTCTGTTCACATCCCATTGAGTCTGTTCACATCCTAGTGAGTCTGTTCACATCCCAGTGAGTCTGTTCACATCCCAGTGAGTCTGTTCACATCCCAGTGAGTCTGTTCACATCCCAGTGAGTCTGTTCACATCCTAGTGAGTCTGTTCACATCCCAGTGAGTCTGTTCACATCCCAGTGAGTCTGTTCACATCCTAGTGAGTCTGTTCACATCCCAGTGAGTCTGTTCACATCCCAGTGAGTCTGTTCACATCCCAGTGAGTCTGTTCACATCCTAGTGAGTCTGTTCACATCCTAGTGAGTCTGTTCACATCCTAGTGAGTGTGTTTAATCAATCAATCAATCAAACTTTATTAAGGACACATGGTCTGATGTTTACATCGTAGTGAGTCTGTTTACATCAATGCCTAGACTGCAAAATCCTGAGTGTTATTTTAAGTGTGACATTTGGTTGGCAGGACACCTACTGGTTGACAAGAGGTATCGCATCAAAGACTAAATGTAATTTAGTGTCTTCTCTAACGAGCTGTCGCTTTATAACTCAGTAGAAATGTGGTCGGATCTTTCAACCTGGCATCCATGTTTTGGGGGCGTGTCCCAGGTGAACACGTTCAAACATTTAAAAGATTTTCAGAAAAATAATCTCTCTTTTTTCTTTTCTTTTCTCACAACACTTGTGAGCTTGTACATCTGCTAAATTCACTATTTGTGGTACTAGAAAGTATAAGGGTCTTAAATGGTTAAAAGAAAACTACTGTGCCTTTGGTTTAAATAACCGATCTACAAGCTCACAACAGTATGAATCATTATTCATACAGAGGGTTTAGGAGTCAGCACACAAATACATAAATAAATAACATAGTTAATAACATAGTTAATAGTTATGTGTGTGTGTGTGTGTGTGTGTGTGTGTGTGTGTGTGTGTGTGTGTGTGTGTGTGTGTGTGTGTGTGTGTGTGTGTGTGTGTGTGTGTGTGTGTGTGTGTGTGTGTGTGTCAGCGCCAAAGACAGAAACGTTTACAGCTGATTGTCATTGAAGAGAAAAATGGGCATACAGGTACTTAACGAGCCTTCATTAACCTAGTGTCACATGATGCTCATTTGGGTTGAAAACATCTCTAGTCAGGCATGCAAACAGGTCCATCAATGTGCTGCGCTTCGGGGAAACCAAACACGTTTTGTGGGGGTGGGACACTACAAGGTTATACTACACTTGAGTCAATCAGTACAAATCTATACTCAGTATTGAGCAAGATATTAATATGAATTCACAGTGAAGTTTACTGTGAATATGTGTGTTAATCAATGTCACTATAAAGCCTGACATCCATGCTGGAATATTTTTATTAGGACAATATAGCAAATACTAGACCAGATAAATTAACACTTATTATAGAATTCTCTTTTTTCTGGACATAGTCATTTAAAATGTAAAAGGTGATCTTACCCTCTTCTTCCCTGCCATATAATAAGATGGTAAGATGGTGGTAAGATGAGCCAGTGGGTAAACTGAACCCCCTTTATCTAGAAAACTGTGTTGTCATGTGATGTGACCTTAAATCTAGTAAATATCCATCATTTACACCTGGCTGTGAAATTGGGAAGCACCTGGGGAAAGTATAAAACATTCTTTTACACAACAAAGTGTTTTTTTGCCAGTCAAAGTAAGATTTCTACACGTCAGGTAGAATGACTGTTGTATCAAAGCTAATTCAACCAGATCTAAAAATGTATATCATACATGTTGGTGATTTGACAATGGATAAAACCATGTGAATAATTTAGCAAAGAAATTGTCTGAAGAATTATTCTGGCCAATTTTGTCTAAAATGGTGGCTGTGGGGTAAAATGAACCAAATGCCCCCCAGGGTAATTGAGCCAAATATCCTAATATTAATCACTATTCATATTTTACATTATTTCTTTGCTACTTAAATTATGCTGGATGACCTTTAATTTGGATGAATATCTCATTTAAGAGAAGTTTGCAATATTATTATATTAACAATTGCAAATATTAAAAGGTTCTGAATAACAAACTTTATTTAAGTAGCTTTATATTGTTTACATAACCGTTAACAAAATAAATAAGACTATTTGCAAGGGAAATGTGTTATTACATTATTTTTGATAAGTGAATACATTATTTGTTCAAGTTTAAACTTTTCAAAACTTTTTAGAAGTCATATTTTTATGGCGCTTTGTCATAGATACTGTCATAGATGAGTTACTCATAATTTCGATTGATAGAAGACATCCTGAAATAAGGGTAGATGTTTAGATCTCATTTTGCCTTGCTTCCAGGACAACTTAAGTGAAAAGTGGCTCATCTTACCCTCCCCTAACTGAGGGGGCTGTTAAATAACAACATTGAATCTACATGGGAAGGCAGTGGCTCAGGGGTAGAGTGGCCGGGTAGAGTGAACTCTATCCCGGGCTGGGGCGCTCCCCCAGAGTTAGTGTGGAAGTGTCCTTGAGCAAGACGCTGAACCCCTAATTGCTCCCGATGAGCAGGTTGGTGCCTTGCATGGTTTCCTCCGCCATCAGTGTATGAATGTGTGTGTGAATGGGTGAATGGCACAATCAATAGTTAGGGTTAGGTTACATTATGCCAGCTATAGGCTCTGTCCACTGCTGTGTGTTTTACAACTACATGTACATTACCTCTTCATGGTCTTGGGGGACATGTCTGGGTCCAGGTCTTTCTCCAAGTCTTGGACAGACAGAGTGCAGGAGGACTCTGGACAGTAGTCCAGGTCTTCATCGTAGGCGTGGTCAAGCAGAGTCCTGGCCCAGGTTCCCATGTCGTACGGAGGCATCGAACCGCCCAGCTCTGAGGGAAGGATCTCTGGATGGAGGAGCTGATGGAGGCTGTTCAGGTTGTTACCGTGCATGAAGATCTACAAGACCATAGGACAGGTTAAATGAAGATCTACAAGACCATAGGACAGGTCAAATGAAGATCTACAAGACCATAGGACAGGTTAAATGAAGATCTACAAGACCATAGGACAGGTTAAATGAAGATCTACAAACCCACACACAGGTTACATGAAGATCTACAAACCCACACACAGGTTAAATGAAGATCTACAAACCCACACACAGGTTAAATGACGATCTACAAACCCATAGGACAAGTTAAATGAAGATTTAACGAAGGCTTTAACTCAGCTTTAGGATTTAATTTACGATTAACGAAGATTTAACTCAGCTTTTGAGACAGAAGAAGTGTGTACAATATATAATTGTATTATGCGTCATACAACGCAATAAAGCCAGTGGCTTGTTGCGTCTTTTCAGTTGTGTGTGTGTGTGTGTGGACCATGTATACGTCACGTATCCAGTGTGTGTGTGTGTGTGTGTGTGTGTGTGTGTGTGTGTGTGTGTGTGTGTGTGTGTGTGTGTGGACCATGTATACGTCACGTATACAGTGTGTGTGTGTGTGTGTGTGTGTGTGTGTGTGTGTGTGTGTGTGTGTGTGTGTGTGTGGACCAGTGTGTGTGTGGCCACATGTAGATTAGGACCATGTATACGTCACGGGAGAAGAGAAAAAAAAAAAAAAAAAAAACGTGTACATGTGATGCGGAAGTCTTCCGTGAGGAGATGTGGAGAGGGTCGAGCCTACACTGGATATACACTCGCTCTATGCAGACTCAGAGAGCCGACTCGCCTCCTCCACTCGACTCCTCCACTCGCCTCCTCCACTCGCCTCCTCCACTCGACTCCTCCACTCGCCTCCTCCACTCGCCTCCTCCACTCGACTCCTCCACTCGACTCCTCCACTCGCCTCCTCCACTCGACTCCTCCACTCGACTCCTCCACTCGACTCCTCCACTCGACTCCACTCGATTCCTCCACTCGCCTCCTCCACTCGACTCCTCCACTCGACTCCTCCACTCGACTCCTCCACTCGACTCCTCCACTAGACTCCTCCACTCGACTCCTCCACTCGACTCCTCCACTCGACTCCACTCGACTCCTCCACTCGACTCCTCCACTCGACTCCTCCACTCGACTCCACCACTCGACTCCTCCACTCGACTCCTCCACTCGACTCCTCCACTCGACTCCTCCACTCGCCTCCTCCACTCGACTCCTCCACTCGACTCCTCCACTCGACTCCTCCACTCGACTCCTCCACTCGCCTCCTCCACTCGACTCCTCCACTCGACTCCTCCACTCGCCTCCTCCACTCGACTCCTCCACTCGACTCCTCCACTCGACTCCTCCACTCGCCTCCTCCACTCGCCTCCTCCACTCGACTCCTCCACTCGACTCCACTCGCCTCCTCCACTCGACTCCTCCACTCGACTCCACTCGCCTCCTCCACTCGACTCCTCCACTCGACTCCTCCACTCGCCTCCTCCACTCGACTCCTCCACTCGACTCCACTCGCCTCCTCCACTCGCCTCCTCCACTCGACTCCACTCGCCTCCTCCACTCGCCTCCTCCACTCGACTCCTCCACTCGCCTCCTCCACTCGCCTCCTCCACTCGACTCCTCCACTCGCCTCCTCCACTCGACTCCTCCACTCGACTCCTCCACTCGCCTCCTCCACTCGCCTCCTCCACTCGACTCCTCCACTCGCCTCCTCCACTCGACTCCTCCACTCGACTCCTCCACTCGCCTCCTCCACTCGACTCCTCCACTCGCCTCCTCCACTCGCCTCCTCCACTCGACTCCTCCACTCGCCTCCTCCACTCGCCTCCTCCACTCGACTCCTCCACTCGCCTCCTCCACTCGACTCCTCCACTCGACTCCTCCACTCGCCTCCTCCACTCGACTCCTCCACTCGCCTACTCCACTCGCCTCCTCCACTCGACTCCACTCGCCTCCTCCACTCGACTCCTCCACTCGACTCCTCCACTCGACTCCTCCACTCGCCTCCTCCACTCGACTCCTCCACTCGACTCCACTCGACTCCTCCACTCGCCTCCTCCACTCGACTCCTCCACTCGACTCCACTCGCCTCCTCCACTCGACTCCTCCACTCGCCTCCTCCACTCGCCTCCTCCACTCGACTCCACTCGCCTCCTCCACTCGACTCCTCCACTCGACTCCTCCACTCGACTCCTCCACTCGACTCCTCCACTCGACTCCACTCGACTCCTCCACTCGACTCCTCCACTCGACTCCTCCACTCGCCTCCTCCACTCGCCTCCTCCACTCGACTCCTCCACTCGACTCCTCCACTCGCCTCCTCCACTCGCCTCCTCCACTCGACTCCTCCACTCGACTCCTCCACTCGACTCCTCCACTCGCCTCCTCCACTCGACTCCTCCACTCGACTCCTCCACTCGACTCCTCCACTCGCCTCCTCCACTCGACTCCACTCGACTCCTCCACTCGCCTCCTCCACTCGACTCCTCCACTCGACTCCTCCACTCGACTCCTCCACTCGCCTCCTCCACTCGACTCCTCCACTCGACTCCTCCACTCGACTCCTCCACTCGCCTCCTCCACTCGACTCCTCCACTCGACTCCTCCACTCGACTCCTCCACTCGACTCCTCCACTCGACTCCACTCGACTCCTCCACTCGACTCCTCCACTCGACTCCTCCACTCGACTCCTCCACTCGACTCCTCCACTCGCCTCCTCCACTCGACTCCTCCACTCGACTCCTCCACTCGACTCCTCCACTCGACTCCTCCACTCGCCTCCTCCACTCGCCTCCTCCACTCGCCTCCTCCACTCGCCTCCTCCACTCGACTCCTCCACTCGCCTCCTCCACTCGACTCCTCCACTCTACTCCTCCACTCGCCTCCTCCACTCGACTCCTCCACTCGACTCCTCCACTCGCCTCCTCCACTCGACTCCTCCACTCGACTCCTCCACTCGACTCCTCCACTCGACTCCTCCACTCGCCTCCTCCACTCGACTCCTCCACTCTACTCCTCCACTCGCCTCCTCCACTCGACTCCTCCACTCGACTCCTCCACTCGCCTCCTCCACTCGACTCCTCCACTCGACTCCTCCACTCGACTCCTCCACTCGACTCCTCCACTCGACTCCTCCACTCGACTCCTCCACTCGACTCCACTCGACTCCTCCACTCGACTCCTCCACTCGACTCCTCCACTCGCCTCCTCCACTCGACTCCTCCACTCTACTCCTCCACTCGCCTCCTCCACTCGACTCCTCCACTCGACTCCTCCACTCGACTCCTCCACTCGCCTCCTCCACTCGACTCCTCCACTCGCCTCCTCCACTCGCCTCCTCCACTCGACTCCTCCACTCGACTCCTCCACTCGACTCCACTCGACTCCTCCACTCGACTCCTCCACTCGCCTCCTCCACTCGACTCCTCCACTCGACTCCTCCACTCGACTCCACTCGACTCCTCCACTCGCCTCCTCCACTCGCCTCCTCCACTCGCCTCCTCCACTCGCCTCCTCCACTCGCCTCCTCCACTCGACTCCTCCACTCGACTCCACTCGACTCCTCCACTCGCCTCCTCCACTCGCCTCCTCCACTCGACTCCTCCACTCGACTCCACTCGACTCCTCCACTCGCCTCCTCCACTCGCCTCCTCCACTCGCCTCCTCCACTCGCCTCCTCCACTCGCCTCCTCCACTCGACTCCTCCACTCGACTCCTCCACTCGACTCCACTCGACTCCTCCACTCGACTCCTCCACTCGACTCCTCCACTCGCCTCCTCCACTCGACTCCACTCGACTCCTCCACTCGACTCCACTCGACTCCTCCACTCGACTCCTCCACTCGACTCCTCCACTCGACTCCACTCGACTCCTCCACTCGACTCCTCCACTCGACTCCTCCACTCGACTCCTCCACTCGACTCCACTCGACTCCTCCACTCGCCTCCTCCACTCGACTCCTCCACTCGACTCCACTCGACTCCTCCACTCGACTCCTCCACTCGCCTCCTCCACTCGCCTCCTCCACTCGACTCCTCCACTCGACTCCACTCGACTCCTCCACTCGACTCCTCCACTCGCCTCCTCCACTCGCCTCCTCCACTCGACTCCTCCACTCGACTCCTCCACTCGACTCCACTCGACTCCTCCACTCGCCTCCTCCACTCGACTCCTCCACTCGACTCCTCCACTCGCCTCCTCCACTCGCCTCCTCCACTCGACTCCTCCACTCGACTCCTCCACTCGACTCCTCCACTCGACTCCTCCACTCGCCTCCTCCACTCGACTCCTCCACTCGACTCCTCCACTCGACTCCTCCACTCGACTCCACTCGACTCCTCCACTCGACTCCTCCACTCGACTCCACTCGACTCCTCCACTCGACTCCTCCACTCGACTCCTCCACTCGCCTCCTCCACTCGACTCCTCCACTCGCCTCCTCCACTCGCCTCCTCCACTCGCCTCCTCCACTCGACTCCTCCACTCGACTCCTCCACTCGACTCCACTCGACTCCTCCACTCGCCTCCTCCACTCGACTCCTCCACTCGACTCCACTCGACTCCTCCACTCGACTCCTCCACTCGCCTCCTCCACTCGCCTCCTCCACTCGACTCCTCCACTCGACTCCACTCGACTCCTCCACTCGACTCCTCCACTCGCCTCCTCCACTCGCCTCCTCCACTCGCCTCCTCCACTCGACTCCTCCACTCGACTCCTCCACTCGCCTCCTCCACTCGCCTCCTCCACTCGACTCCTCCACTCGACTCCTCCACTCGACTCCTCCACTCGCCTCCTCCACTCGACTCCTCCACTCGACTCCTCCACTCGACTCCACTCGACTCCTCCACTCGCCTCCTCCACTCGACTCCTCCACTCGACTCCACTCGACTCCTCCACTCGACTCCTCCACTCGCCTCCTCCACTCGCCTCCTCCACTCGACTCCTCCACTCGACTCCACTCGACTCCTCCACTCGACTCCTCCACTCGCCTCCTCCACTCGCCTCCTCCACTCGACTCCTCCACTCGACTCCTCCACTCGACTCCTCCACTCGCCTCCTCCACTCGACTCCTCCACTCGACTCCTCCACTCGACTCCTCCACTCGACTCCACTCGACTCCTCCACTCGACTCCTCCACTCGACTCCTCCACTCGACTCCTCCACTCGACTCCTCCACTCGACTCCTCCACTCGACTCCTCCACTCGACTCCACTCGACTCCTCCACTCGACTCCTCCACTCGACTCCTCCACTCGCCTCCTCCACTCGACTCCTCCACTCGACTCCTCCACTCGACTCCACTCGACTCCTCCACTCGACTCCTCCACTCGACTCCTCCACTCGACTCCTCCACTCGCCTCCTCCACTCGCCTCCTCCACTCGACTCCTCCACTCGACTCCTCCACTCGACTCCTCCACTCGACTCCACTCGACTCCTCCACTCGACTCCTCCACTCGACTCCTCCACTCGACTCCACTCGACTCCTCCACTCGACTCCTCCACTCGCCTCCTCCACTCGACTCCTCCACTCGCCTCCTCCACTCGACTCCTCCACTCGACTCC